>NC_057861.1:196506263-196810013 GCF_019393635.1 Dromiciops gliroides
TTAGGATCATCATTCTGTGAGGCTGAGAGCATTTTCCACTGTTGGGCCTGTAATGTGTACAGTGGCATCCAGCCCATTTTTGCTTTATCATGAAGCTAATTAATATGGGGCAGTGGAAATAGCACTGGATTTAGAGTTGAGAGACGTAGGTTGGGCTCCTGACCTATATACTTACATACCCTTTGGCATATACATTCACCAATCTTGTCCTCCATTTTCTCACCAATGAAATGAAAGTTTTCCTAGAAACTCAGAGGCCTTTTATAATTCTGCATCCTATTATCCTGTTTGTAAACCCTATAAGTGCTCATCAAATAGATGGCTTTTGTCCTGTGAGGGCTGATGAGGGAGGTGCTTTCTTAGAAATTCTGGATGTGAAACCACTCCCTAAAAGACTATTTAGTCTTTAGCCAATATAAATATGCAGCAATAGCAATGCATTCTTATTTGCTTTTTTAGTGAGCATCACTATGCTGAAAATGGCATCCTGTTATTTCACAATTAAAAATCTAACTTGTCCCATTATTCACTGAAGTAGAATAGAGAAATATACGTTTCTAGGATATAAAGTCACATTTAGAAAGATGGTGTCTAATATTATCCATTTTACTCTTTTTCTAAACACTCTCAGAAGACATATTATCTTAATTCGAGACACTTTATTTGCTACATTTGTATGACACAGTATCAAAAAAAAAGTATTTCTCCATGTCATTTGCAGAATTTGTTAGTGATCAGAATTGTTCAATTTAACCATTATTTATCATTAAGTTTTCCCCTCCCCCTGGAGATGATCTATGGATTCTATTGATTGTCATTTTGTTTTCTGTATTCAGAAGTACAAGGCAGTTTTCCTGTATTGTTACTTGCATTATTGTATTCATGTTGTTGCTTTGCTTTTTACTTTTTAGGTGTGTCTATACAGCCTGTTTTTTAAAAATCAACATTAAAAAATAAATAAATAGGGGGCAGCTAGGTGGCACAGTGGATAAAGCACCGGCCCTGGATTCAGGAGTACCTGAGTTCAGATCTGGCCTCAGACACTTGACATGTACCAACTGTATGACTCTGGGCAAGTCACTTAACCCCCATTGCCCCACAAAAATAAATAAATAGATAGATAGATAGATAGATAAATAAATGACACAGTATCCAGAAGGACAGTAAGTCAACATTATTTGCTCCAGATTCATTCCAGAAACTTCTCTTGAGCTACAGGTCCTCTGTGAAATGATGAACACTCAGGACTTTGATTAACATTGTAGTCAGCAGAAGGTTAGAGCTAGATGGTTAGATTTCATTTCATATCTCCTTGTTTTACAGATAAAGATATTGAGCCCCAGAAAGATAAAGTGACTGGCAAGAGCAGGATTCAAACACAGGTCTTTTAACTAAATTCAGTATCCTTCTGTCTATTATATGTTTCTTTTCCCACTTACTAAGTGTCTTTTGGCCATCAAAAGTGCCTTTTAAAAATTATGTAATTTGATTCTCCAATATTTATTTCTATTAATTAGGTTCTTTAATGCTGTGTGGTCCTATCCACGAAGATAGTGGAGGCTTTATTGATATCCTGGTAGGCTTCATTTACATTAGACATATTTTTATGTCTAAGATGTAGGCAATTAAATGTATGTTGTGCTCATTTAAGTTCCAAAAGGCAGGTTAGAGTCTTTCAAAGACCATTTTTAATGTGTCTGTATTCCTTATGAATTGGCTTTTTTTAATTGATCTTTTACAAACGATTTGGATCCAACTCTGGGCAAAAGAGGCTATTTTAGCATAGAAGTGTTTTGAAATGAATATAAAAGTCCATGTTTTCAACACTTTGAGCCCAAGCATTTTTATGGTTTTATGGATTTCCTGGATAATTTCACCTCTTCCACCTTGATACAGGGAGTTAGAAATGTTTCCATTAGCCTAACTAAAGCTAATATGTCAGTATTACATTCTCGAACTCTTACTTTAAACCATGGATCTCAATATTTTTGAAGGTACTCAATATATCCTTAGTGAAGAATCATGATTTTCTAGGTGTGTGAATTCCCTTTATGCAATACTTTGTAACTTAGGGAAGTCTAAGCTTTCCAAGACTTAGTATAGTTGTGACTTGCTCTTGATCACACACATCTAGTAAGTATCAGAGATGGGATTTGAATTGCTCTTCCTGATTGTCGTCTCTCTAAATATGGGCAATTGAGTAGTAAATAGAATTTTGAAGTTGCTATTCATTTCATCATTTAGACATAGCTTTAAATAGGAAACAAGTTCTGGTTGCCTTACTTTATGAATAAAAATTCTAAAACTGTCAGAAGTCTTTCCCAAATTGGTAATATGACCTAGTATGTAATTCAGACTTCTGAGTTCATAATTCTAAGCTCCAGTTATTGAATTTCATTGTCCAATATTGAATGTGCAGTAACTTTTTAAAAACATTAGCTTTGCCTTTCTTTTATTATTTAAATTAAAAAGAAATGGTCTGTCAAATGATACATGGGAGCACATCCATTGTTAACAGCTTGTCTTCCTTTGTCAATTTGATAAATAATGATTTTATTCAAATGATGAATGAGTAGTTCTTTGGTCATCCATGCTGAATAGAATTTGCCCAATATCTAAATTAAATCAGGCCTCAGAGAAGACAACGGAGTTCTGCTTCTCCATCCTATGATTTCTCTTAAGTTTTCATGGGAATATGCATTTGTAGAGACCCAAAGAAATTTGTACTTGTAGAATCATAGATTTAAGTACCACAAGTCCAGTGCCCTCATTTTAGTGATTTTATTCCCTGGACCTTACTTGGAGAATTGCTACTCTAAAGCAATTAATAAATGATAGAGAAGGTACCAACCTCCCCTGATAGAAGAAATTTTCTCACTCAAGGGTTCTCTATACCAATAAAGTTACAGATCTAGTCCCCATCTCCATGGAAGTTTTTATAACTTATCTAGAAGGTTTAATGTTGTGCTACTAAGTCAATTTTTTTTTGGTGGGCAATGAGGGTTAAGTAACCTGCCCAGGGTCACATAACTAGTAAGTGTCAAGTGTCTGAGGCTGGATTCGAACTCGGGTCTTCCTGAATCCAAGGCCAGCACTTTATCCACTGAGCCACCTAGCTGCCCCCGTATCAAATGCTTTCTTAAAATCAACAGCAGTAGATACAGCAGGATCTTATATTCTCTTCACATATCAAGTTCCTGATATGACTATAGATCAGTTCAATTAAAAAAAAAACATTTATTAGGTGACTACTGTGTGCAGGGCACTGTGATAAGCACTAGGGAAAGAGAGAGTAATGAACTGCTTTCTAAATATCTGAGGTAAGAGAGAACATTTTCAGCTGGATAGCTGTAAGAAAACCATGTAGAGCCAAGACCCAAGATGAGCTTAGAAAAATAGATAGGAATTTTGAAAGGAAGAAGTGGGAAGAAAGGAGGACTGGGGAAGCTAAAAAGCCTCTATCTTCAATCCCAGGATCCATTCAGTGATCTTATGTGGTTGTAAATTATGAAACACTGATATCAGAAGTCTCAAAACTGCAAGGGAAAAAAAGGGCAACAAAAAGACACACGATGCGTATGTTTTCTGAAGCATGTGAGGATTAGTGCATTGTAAGTGGTACTGAAGAAATCTGGATGGGTGGTGCTTTCATGAACCAAAACACATCACCATAGAATTTTGTAACCTATGTAGTCTGGTGCCTTTGACACCTCCAACAATATGAGATCACACAGGTGGGCAGACATCCACATTCATTTATGCAGACACCCCCATAAAGTGATTATAATGATTAAGAAGGAATGGTCTTGCTTGCATTTCATGACTAGGAAATTGTGGGCTTTGGTCATTCAATTTAATAGAATGGGTGAGATTCTTTCATTTGGTTTTATTTTAATCCAAATTTGCTTAGCTGGATTCCCAGGTACTAAAGAATTGTAGACAAATAGTTATTGTCTTTTTATCTGAAGATCAGACATCCAGCCATCTTGACCATCCAGGATGTAGCCACAAATTAATCAAAATTAGCGGGAAACAATCTCTAGGAAACTAATTGTCACAAATTTCATGTGCCTTATACCATCACTTTCAGGCTCACAACTAGATAATTCTTCATGAAATAAAGCAGCAAAGCAGAAACAAGGAAAGACATTGTGACCACAGTTCAGAATATTAGTTGTATCTACAGTACAAAATTTTTAAAAATAAGTGCAAAATATTAATAATATATATACACCTAAAGACATATATTTGTATATGTATATATAACTAATAAGCATTATGTGTGTAAATATATACATATTAGGGAGGGGGAAAGAGAGTTGTTATTACTATTGCTTCATTTGCAGATATGGAAGCTGAGGGTCAATGACATTAAGTGACTTACCCAGGGCCACACAGCTAGTAAATTTCTGAAGCAAGATTTGAACTCAGCTCTCTCTGACTACAAGGTCAGCACCAGCTATGCTGTGCTGTCCTATGCTATGCTATGCTATGCTACTGTACACTACAAAAAGAGAAGAACTACAGTTCAAGTATACACATGCAAATTTGGAGACCCTGAGTGCATCATTGTATTTCAGTAAAGATTCTTAATCCTTTTTGTGCTGTGGACCCCTTTGGCAGTCTCAAAGCCTGTGGAGCCCTCTTCAGAATGATTTTTTAAAATAATTGAATAAAATGCTGTTTAAGTTAGAATTTGGAAATTTTTCCCATCCAAATTCATGGACTCCTTGGTATATGTCCACAGATTCTCTGTACCCTAGATTAGAACCACTGTATTCTGCATAGTTCCACAGTAGATATTCATCTGAATTTGACAGTCTTCAAGAAAAGGCTTCCATTGTGTTGGGTATACTCATTGAAAATACAAGAAGATGTGTAATACATTTTACAGAAATGTCCATTTCCATCCACAATAGTAAAAATTTTTTAGTGTTTCATGTATAAAAAAGAAAACTTCACTTATTTGGAAAATTCATTTATGTGGAGCATCTAATTCCCCCAAATTGCCAGATAGAGCATTCCTGTGGAAAAAAATAACATCTAGGTAGGGGATTGCTATCCATTTGGTCATTGAAATTATAGAAACTGGAGGTAGGCGTGTGATTCTCATTTTCTGATTATAGTTGAATGATGAGAAATGACAAGTTTTTATAAACAACCATTGATATGGAAAACTTTGAACTTATAAACTACTGTAAGGTATCATTTCCAATGTGCTAAAAATATGTATCAAAGTATATTTCAAGCTTCCTACACAAGCCTTTCATTTGAAGTTAACAGAAACTACACCTCATGTTGAGAAATAGAAAGCAAATCAATGGTACTGGCCCCTACATCATGCCCTTCCATGTCCTTGGTTGACCAGAATTTACACATAAATACTGAGACTACTGATCTGGCAAATAGGCTTATTGCACTGCATTGCTTCCTTTCTTCCAGGAATTTAGATTAATTGCAAATCCTAAAGCACTACATAAATGCCAGCTATTCTTAATTCTTACTACTGTCACTATTTCCCTGCTTTTTTCTAACTGGTTGCTTTATCTAGAGGCAGTCAATGTTTGGGTAAGAGAAGGACAGGAGGAAGGGGATAGGGTTGGGAAAGTTCATATTTTTCCTATTCTTAATCTCTGTGTGCATCAGTTTTCCCAACTATAAAATGGGATAATACTACCTAACTCACAGGGCTGTTGTAAGGATAAAAATAGATGACATTTGTGAAGCACTTAGATCAGTCCTTGGCTCATAGTAGGGTGCTTAATAAAGGTTCTTTCCCCCACCTCCTTAGGTAGCTAGGTGGCACGGTAGATAAAATGATGGGCCTACAGTTAGGATAGACCTAAGTTCAAATCCACTAAACTTCTGTTTTGCCTCAGTTTCCTGAACAATAAGGTGCAGACAATAACAATGGCTACCTCCCAGAGTTGTTGTGAGAGTCAAAGAAGATAATAATTGTAAAGATCTTAGCACAGTACCTGGCACAGAGTATGCACTATGTAAATGCTATATTATTAATCTTGTCAAAAAAGGGATATAAGATTAGCCTGGTGTGACCTGTTCTTGATGAAGCCGTCCTGACTGTAATCATCACTGCTCATTCTAAATGCTCATCAACTATCTCTTTAACAATGCCTTTTAGAATCTCCCCAGGAATTGAAGTCAAGCTCACTAGCTTGTAGTTTGTAGACTATTTTATTCTGTAGTTTAAAAGCTGGTTTTTGAACATCAAGACATTTTTTCTTTCTTGGTCCTGTAGTATCTTCCTATTTCAACAATCTTTCAAATATCACTGGCAGCGGGACAGCATTAACAGTTCACCCTGTGGCATAGGTCTTTCAGTTAACTAAGGATGTAGTTTATCTACGCCAGTATCTAGAAGTCATCGAGGGCAATAATAATGTTATAATTAACAATAATAATAGCTAACATTTATATAGCACTTTCAGTTTGCAAAGCACTACACATGCTATCTCATTTGATCTTCACAACAACTCTGTGTGGTAGGTGCTATTATCCCCATTTCACAGATGAGGAAACTGTCAGACCAAGGAGAAACAACTTGCCCAGTAAGTATCTGAATTAAAAAGACAGTAGATGATTCAGGGGGCAACATAGAAGATGACCCTAAAAGATCATAGTTTTAGAGCTGAAAGGGGTACTAAACCCCTATCTATTATATTTTTATATTTTAATTACATTTTAATTCTTTTCAATTAACAAGAGTTTATTTTCTTTCCCTCTAACTTCCCCCATGGGAAGGGTGGGGTTGGTAAAAACCCCTTTTAACAAATACATATAGTCAAGGAAAGCAAATTCTCACAATTGCTATTTTAAAAAATATGTCTTCTACATATCAGTCCATCACCTCTCTCTCAGAAAGTAGGTAGCATCCTTCATCAATAGTTCTCTGAAATCACAATTGATCATTAGGTCAATCAGACTTCCTAAGGCTTTGAAAGTTGTTCATTTTTATAATGATGTTTTAGTAAAAATAGTTCTCCTGCCTCTGCTCACCTCATTCCACATCAATTCATACAAATCTTTCCAGGTTTCTATGAAACCATCCCTTTCATCATTTCTTATATGGCATAATGGTATTCTATCACATTCCTATACCACAATTTCTCAGTCATGCCCCAGTTTATGGGCACATCTTATTTTCAAGTTCTTTACCATTAAAAAAAATGCCATAGAAATTTTTGTACATATCAAACTTTTCCTCTTTCTTCAATTTCTTTGGTGTAATGACCTACTAGTGATATCACTGGGTCAGACAGCATGAAGAGTTTGGTGACTTTTAGATGTAATTTCAAATTGTTTTCCAGGATGATTAGACCAACTCACAATTCTACCAACAGTGTGTCAATAAGTCAGCTTTAATGAAGCCCCTCTAACATTTGTCATTTTCTTTCTTTGTCAACTTTGGCAATCTAATAGGTGAGAAGGGAGACTTCAGAGTTGCTTTAATTTATATTTCTCTTGTTACCACTAATAAGATTTTACTAACAAATTTGATCACTTGCTATTTGACTTTGGAAATCATACTACTATGTATAATTCTGCTCTCTCATTTACTGTGGTATTGATGTATGTAGCTTTCCCATTGCTTCTAGAAACAGAGGCCCTAACGGTGGCCTTCATTACTTGACCAAGGACACCCAAGAAGGAAACTTCTAAGTAGTGGGATGACCTCAAGGGAGTCATTTCAACTTATTAGATTTTAACACAGTAACAGGACTGAAGAATAATCTTGATGGTCCCTTCCAATCCTAAAATATTCTGGTGTTACAAACTCAGTGAGGTTTGTGCTTTAGTTCAGTTGATGACACAGGGATTTAAAGGGCAAGACAAAGTAGATTTTGTGTTTTGAAGAGAGTTTAAAATTAAGATGGAATCCAAGGATCTTTGGAATTGAGTTTTCATTAAGTTTTCATGCTTCACTGAACTCTGTCTTAGAGCTCCTAATTCACCATACATACTCAAGAACAAAGTCTGATCACAAGTCACTTTAATTGATACTGCTGTTCTATCTCTAGAATAAAAAGGCAAATGAGAACGGTTTGCCTCCTTTTCAATGGCCTTCTTTAGGAAGGCAACAGACATTTTTAACACATGATTGGAAATGTAATCCATCTGTGCTATTTTTAAAATAATCATGTGCTCACCAGAAGCGACACACATTGAGGTGGAAGAGGTGTGTTTAAAGACATAAACAAGGAATGTTTTATTCTCTTCATACTCTGTAACATGGATTTATTGTAGGGCAGATTTAGTATCAAAGTTAAAATTGCATTTTTATCATCCCCAAAAAACATATGTAATGATTTAGACTTTGCAGCATACAGCTTACATGTTAAGAGAAGCTACTTTTGTGACACAAATGCCCTTCTTTGTTTCTTACAAATAACTATATTCAAGGACACAAAGCCCAACTGTTGTAAAAAATATTAGTATGCAGATGCTCTTGTGTTTTGTTAATGCATTTGATTAAACACAATGTATCCATTGTTTTCCCTTTTCATTTTGCATTAATTTATATTATGGCGCAGAGTATAAAACACAACTAGTGATCAGCATGTTTTACACTATTTCACTTGCTTCTACCACCCGTAAGGGCCGTTTCTACCATGTAAAATGTAATTATGAGCTATCATTTACAAAATGTCATTCCTTATTTAGTCCATGGTTATTTTGCATTAACACACTTAGTGGATATTCAGTAATGTGAAATTTTGCTGATAAAAATAAGACATGTTTCATAAAAATGTAGATTTTGGTTGATTTTAATCAGCAATAAGCACAATTAGGTAAAACTATGATATCAAACTATCCCATTTCCCTCCATCTATTTTTCTCCATAGTATTCTAGAGTTAAATGACAAATTTCTAAGTCATAGGAGATGAGGTTATTACCTGAAAGCAGTTTGTTTTTTTTAAACATAACATTTCATTTGGATTCAGATTTCTGGGTTGCTACTGTTTACCAAACTATTTTTGAGTGATGGCATGTGTTGCCAGTTTAAGTGTCTGGTGTAGATATGCAACATCTGTTTAAAAATCCTAATTTGCATTGAAAATGGAGTTTGAAATATCAGCAAGCAATAAAGTTTGTCCTTGTATGGACTCTTTTCCTGTATGACTTTGTCCAAGTCATTTGGAATTACTTCTCTTCTACAGAGACAGACAAATAAATAGATAAATGATGTACACTTAGATAAAGGATTCTACACTTAACCTGAGCAAAATACACAGGCAAATGAAGAGTTGACTAATTACAAGATAATTTAGGGAAGAAAAATCTAGTATTGATATTTAAAACACCTGTATTTTACTTGAATTTTTCATTTTAATCATCTACATTTTTTTGTTTTCAAGTTTTTTTAATTAATAAAGTATTTTATTTTTTTCTGTTACATGTAAAGATAGTTCTCAACCTTTGTTTATACAAGTTTTACAATTTCAGATTTTTCTCCCTCCCTCCCCTCCCTCCCCCCTCCCCTAGACAGCAGGTAATCTGTTGTAGGTTTTATATATATATATATATATATATATATATATATATATATATATATATATATATACACATAATAACATTAATCCTATTTCTGCATTATTCATGTTATAAGAGAAAAAAAATCAGAGCAATGATGGAAAACCTCAAAATAGAAAAAAAAACAACAGCATCAAAAACAAAAGAAATAGTATGGTTCATTTAGCATCTATACTCCGCAGTTCTTTTTTTTTTTCCTGGATTTGGAGATCCTCTTCCATCATGAGTTCCCTGGAACTCTTCTGTGCCATTGCATTGGTGAGAAGAATATAGTCCATCACAGTAGATCAACACTCAATGTTGATGTTACTGTGTACAATATTCTTCTAGTTCTGCTCATCTCACTCATCATCAGCCCACGCAATACCCTCCAGGTTTCTCTGAACTCCTCCTGCTCATCGTTTCTTATAGCACAATAGTATTCCATTGTATTCATATACCACAACTTGTCCAGCCATTCCCCAATTGATGGGCAATCATCTACATTTTTAACCTTTTATTTCATCTCTACCCATGTATATAAAATATTATCAACTGATTAACAGATATTTATTGTTGTTAACTATAAGCCTTATAGCAATTATAAAAATATTAAATAATATAGCATTTTATGCTAGAAGTGTGTGTGTATTTGTGTGTGTGTGTGTGTGTGTGTGTGTGTGTGTGTGTGTGTGTGTAAAATCAATTAATGAAAAAGGGTGGCTGTTGCCTATAAACTTGCATTTGGGTTCTTCCCCACTTTCAATGAACCAGTTGACCTCAGTTACCTTTAAAAAAAAATGATTGCTCACTCAGAAGATGTGAAAAGAACAGCAGTTGTAAAATATCCTCCAAGCCAGAAGCACACTCTCTCGCTACATGTGAACCCATTCCATTGGGAAAGTGAGCTCAAACTTAAAACACAAAGGTACTGAAGTGCACATGTAGGGAATACATAGATCCAGGGGTATCCCATGATTTATGGCCCTAGGAGCCCTTTTCTTTCTTTGGAGTCCCTACTAAATTTATTTCTGGGTATAGTCTCACGAGAGGATGATTTGCTCCCTTATTTGGCTGAGCTAGCTTCTTACAGGTTGCAGGCTTTTGGTTGACAGGTTAATCTACTGATAGGCTGGAACAGTCAGGTAAACTCCCAAGAACTGGCTCCTCACTAGACTCAATTACTGCTGCTACTAGCTCTGGTGGTCTCTGTTATTTAATCTAATAGCTGATGGTTTTTCTACCCTTTCAAAGCTCACAAAGTCATCATCAGAACCATTCTATCTCCAGGCTTTCATTTACTTGTAATTAAGAGAGAATAAATGCACCATGCATTCAGGGATACATGGCAGCCTGGTGAGAGAACAGCCTACCTCTGCCCCAACTGTTGGCTCACAGCAATCCTTGTTTAAAAAATACCATGAAAGGAAACAAGAGATCATCCATTTGAACCTCTTTTAGGTACCCTCAGTTTAGGCTCAGCCTTTCCTACATCATCATTCCTCCTGGCTCCTTAGAAAAACAGAAAACTCTTTTACTTAGCAGTTCTAGCCCCTCATTCACTCATGGCCAAAAGGAGGCTTGCCAACTTCCTAATTTGGGATGAAACCAGGCAAGAAACATTGTGCATGCTGTTAACCCACCTGAGAGAAAAATTGAAACATACTGTAAGGACTGGACCCTTTTTTGGCCATTATCCCATTATTCTAACATGAAATATCACTTAATTGTCATGTTAGTGGCTAAAAGTATAATAGAGAAAAGAAAAATCAGTACAAGCTAGAGATAGGTGATGAATGATAGATAAATAGATAAACAGATAAATGGATAAAACATTTATTCAGTGCTTGTCATATGGAATTGACACAGAAAGCTGTATTGTAGAAGTGGGTCTTAAGTTGGATGAACAAGAATTAATTATAAATGGCACATAAGAGATGAAAAACAAGAGTAAAAAATTACTATAAAGTTTCTAGCCTGGGAGACTGAGGTAATGGTTTTACAACTATCAGAAATGAGATGTTGAAAAGGGGAACAAGTTTATGTAAAGGAAATTTGATTTGAGTTTATTTTAAGGTGGTGTAGCATAATTGAAAGACTGTTGGACTTAGAGTCAGGAAGGATCTTGGTTACAAGTCCCACTATTGATGTAGTAGCTCATGGCCCAATCATTTAATCTTTGGGATAATTTATATATATATGTATATATGTGTGTATGTATATATATATATATTTTTTTTAAGTGAGGCAGTTGGGGTTAAGTGACTTGCCCAGGATCACACAGCTAGTAAGTGTTAAGTGTCTGAGGCCAGACTTGAACTCAGGTACTCCTGACTCCAGGGCCGGTGCTCTATCCACTGCGCCATCTAGCTGCCCCCCTATATATATATATATATATATATATATATTTTTATACCTACCTAATGGAGCTTCTCCTAATTTGTTTCCTTCCCTCAATTCTCCTCCACATAATTGCCAAAGTGATGCTAGAAAACATCTGACTATATCACTCCTCACAAACTTGCAATGGCTCCCTGTTTACTGCATTTAGGATAAAATATCAACTTCTCTGTTTATCATTTAAAGCCTTTTGCAATCTGATTATAGTCCACCTTTCACAGACCTAGAACAAATGTATTCCCCTTCATGCACTCTCTGGTCCAGTCACAAACTAGCTTCCTTGCATTTTCTCCCATGTAACATTCTATCCCTTGACTCTATACATTTACATGAGCTGTTCTCCACATCTGGAATTCATCCTCTCCTTATCTTCACCTATTAGAATCCATAGCTTCCTTTAAAGCACAGCTCAAATGCTACTTTCTGCATGAGGCCTCTTTCCTGAGGCTCCTCACTGCTTGTACCCCTCCCCTCCAAATTTAACATGTACTGCTTGTACCCTAAACACACATACACACACATACTTTCTCTGCTCCAGAATTAATATAATCTACATCTTCAACTGACAGGTCATAATTTTTAATCTCTTCACTATCATGATTTCACTCCTCTTGACCTGTTGAAGCATATCAATGTTCTTCCTATAATGTGGTACTTAGAATTGAGCACAATATTGCTGATGAGATATGACTAGGGCAAAGTACAGTGGCATTATCACCTACCTAGTCCAGATGCTATGTTCTGTTAATGGAATCTAAAATTGAATTGGTTTTCCTGGCTGCCATTATAATAGTGCCATATGAACACTATTGGTTCATATTATTTCCATTTATCCCTATTAAATTTTCTCATTCAATTTGGCCCAATGTTCTGGCCCATCAAGATCTTTTTGAATCTTGACTCTGCCGTCCAGTATGTTATCTATCCTTCTCAAGTATGATGTCATTTTCCCATATGGGGTCACAAAGAATCAGACATGACTGAAAAATGAATGAACAACAATAGATTTGCATAATTAAAATTTTTCAGAAAAATATAAAAATGTTTAACAGCTGAAAAGTGAAACACTCATCCATCCCTGAGATCCTCCACTTTATCTCAAGGAGGAACCAGGGAAGTAACAAAAAGGACATGAGCAATGGGAGGCAGAGGAAGAGAAATAAGAAAATTCAGTGTCATGGAAACCAGGAGCAACGAGACTTTCAGAAGCAATCAGTTGTGTTATATGCCTAAATGAGGTAAAGGAGTAAAAGGAGAAAGACAAAAAAAGGTGGGCATCCATTAATTTGTTTAAATGATGTCATTGGTACCAAGCTCTCTGAATAGACTGGTGAATGTGAACATAAGATTGAAAAAATTTGTTTCTGGCTTTTGATATTAAGATGTCTTTTAGTTTATTGGAATTATATTTAGAATTTTATTTTATTTTTCCCCCAATTATATGTAAAGACAATTTTCAATATCCATTTTTAAAACTTTGTGTTCCAAATTCTTTTCCTCCCTCCCTCCCCACCCTCCCCTTATGAACACATGCAATTCAATATAGGTTATACATGTGTAGTCATGTAAGACATTTCCATATATTAGAACTATACCTAATAGTACCATGAAAGGTTAGGCATTGAGAGAACAGATATATGTTTACATGTTTTGGGAGTAAGAAGAAAGTGGAAAAATTCAACAGTAGCTACAGTAGAAGAGTTAAAATAATCTTTGTTTTGGATTTCCTTCAGATAACTCAGAAAAAATGCAAATAGTCCCAAGGCCTCAATTGATAATGCACAGTGGATTGATTAAAAAAAAAGAAACAGTTTTAAATTCAGAGTTATAAGTTTATATGAAGACCAATACATGCCTAGTTCATAGGCTCATAGATTTAAATTTAGATCTGCAAGGGAATTTAGAGGTCACCTGATACACCTCCTTCATTTTACAGTTAAGGAACTGAGGGTCCAGTAAGGTGTACACAGATATTAAGTGTTATTTTATTGACACTCTGATTCCAAATCCAGCATTTTTTCTTTATGCCATGTTGTGTTGTCTTCCCAAGATGCATCAATGTCTTGAAACAAACAGTTGTTTTGGAATGAATGAATGAATGAATGAATGAATGAAATAGGAGCAGAGGTTATGGACTAGAAGAACAGAAAAAGTAAAGGGTTCCAATGATGGTAAAGGGCATGCTCAAGAGGAGTGTATAGAAATGGAAGAATAACAAAATTTTGATCAAATAGGAACTTGTTGGAAGTTTTATAATAATTAAGAGCCTAAATGCATTCATTCATTCATTTCTTATGTGTAAAATGTAGATAATACCTAGTGTCAGCCTCAGTTTTGCTGTGTGGATGAAATGAGAACAAGTTACTAAAGACCTCCTAATTGCCAGAATCCAGTGGACTCTTCATAGTATTCAACCTCCTTGACTTTTCTGCATCACTTGATATGGTTAAGAGACAGTCCGTGCACATTTATTTAGACCTAGTAGTTGTCAGACATTGTGTTATGCCATGACAATACAAAGACAAAAATGAAATATCACATAATCTCAAGAGGTTTATGTTCTATCATACATTTTATCTATCCTGCTCCTTGATAGTGCCTCTAGCTTTGGCTTCTGTGACACTGGTCTCTCCTAAATTAAAATCCAGATTAATATACTTACTAGCTGTGTGACCCTGGACAAATCACTTAATCTCTGTCTGACTCAGTTTCTTCAACCATAAAATAGGTAAAATTGTTTATTCATCCTTTGTTCCTGAAGAGAACCAATGACATCAGGAGTGTAATGCTTTGACTTACAAGTGAATTGGATTTAAATGAAGCAGAACTGTGCAGTCATCAGCCTCATTCTCTTGTCTAGAGTCCTTGGAGCCCATTGGAAAGATATAGCTTGGGACAATTAGAGATGGTCCAGGATGCAGTGGAAGACCTTGGCCTTTTTAAACTAAGGTCTCAGTTTGTCTGAGGCAACACCCATTCAGTGGTTAAAGGCTAGGTAGGAATTAAGACAAAAGTTCTTTTGTGAAGGCAGATAAGGAAAATAGCACCTATCTCACAGGGCGGTTGAGAGGATCAAATGAAATAATATTTGAAAACATTCAACATAAGGTCTTACACATGGTAGGTACAAATGCTTGTTCCTCTTCTTTAGGAAACTCTCTTCTTCCTTTAGGACTTAGTTCATGAAACCTGTCCTTGTCACCCTAGTTAGGAATAATCTCTCCCTGCAATTTGGAACTATGCCCAAAAGGCAACCAAACTATGCATACCAATACCACTACTAGGTCTGTATCCTAAAGAGATCATAAAAAGGGAAAAGGACCTACATATACTAAAATATTTATAGAAGCCTTTTTTGTGGTGGCAAAATATTGGAAAAATTGAGGGATGCCCATCAGCTGGGGAATGGATGAACAAGTTGTGGTATATGAATGTAATTAAATTTTATTGTGCAATAAGAAATGATGAGTGGGCAGATTTCAGAAAAGCCTGGAAAGACTTTATGAACTGATGCAGTGAAATGAGGAGAACCAGAAAAATGTACACATCAGCAACATCTTACAATGATCAACCGTGAATAACTTTCCTCTTCTCAGCAACACAATGATCCAAGACAAGTACAAAGGACCCACACTGGAAAATTCTATCTATATCTAGATAAACAACTGATAGACTCTGAATGCAGATTGAAGCATACTTTTTTCCCTTTATTTTTTTCTTTTGATTTGTTCCTTCTTTCACAACTATATCTAATATGGAAATCCACTTTACATAATTGCACATATATAACCTATATCAAATTGCCTACCATTTTAGGAAGAGGGAGAGAAGGAGAAAAATCTGGAAATCAAAATCTTGTAAAAATGAATGCCAAAATTGTCTTGACATACAATTGGGAAAAAATAAAATACTATTAAATAAATTTTTAAAATCTAAAAATCTCTCCCTCCTCAAATTTCTCATGGCACTTTTTTTGGTCTCTGTTATACTTATCAAATCCTCTCTTATATCAGACTTCCTCCCAAAGGGCTATAAGTTGCTTGAGGAGGCTGGAAGGAGGAGATTGTGATATTCTTCATCTGTGAATCATAGTACCCATCACAGTACTTTACCATGATAGGAAGTTAATAAATGTTAGTTGAATTATATTGAATTGATATGTGAATACTTCCTTTTTGGCAACGAGTTTCTATCTTCAAGCAATTATAGTTGAATGAATATAATAAGAAGGTAAATGGAGACCATCATTTTCTTCTTTGTACCCTCAGCACCTAGCACAATGCCTGGAACAGAGTAGGTGCTTTAATATTTGTTGAATTGGATTGGATTTCTTGAACTAAGTCACACCGAAAAGTGTTTTAATTGAATTTAATATCATAGTATCTCAGAAAAGCATTCTCTTTCCCAGTGTGATTGCATTGCTTTCTGATTATCTATTATTAAAAAACCCCTAGAATTATTTGAGGTGTTAGAAGTTATAATTGGTTTGAAAACCTGTAGATAGATTATAAAGGCCAAAAGACATAGGAAGAAAGTAACTGAGTTGAGATTGACTTCTTTTCTCTAAAACCTTTGATGAGCTTGTCTTCAGGAAAAATATGGTTGTTGTATTTTTTTTAAAAAAAGGTTTTTAAAGTTGGCAAATGGTGGTACACAACCTGAAAAATCCCTTGCACCCTTTAACTCTGCCAGTGGGCCCCATTTCATGATGGATTTTCCAATGTGATCACTAATAATCATCAATTCTCCTATAAGAGAGACCAAATATTGGAGTTTGGGGATTCAGGAATCCCAAATGTCCTCTTCCTAAGACTACATAAAAATGGAATATGAGAATAAATGAAAAGTTGAATATTTAACTGGGAAGCTTTCAAGTGTTTAATGTGATATTATCTGTAAGGAGTTTGTTAATATATTTTTAATTTGTGTGAGTAAATTTTGAGCAATAATTATCCAACACTAGTGTAATAAAATTCATCAGTGTGTCTGACCTGCCAGAATGTGCTTATATCATCATTTTAGAGCCTAGCTTCTTAAACTGTGGATTGCAACCCCATAACTGAATGTGGGGCTTATGAAAAATTTGGCAAGAGTAAAAGGTTAAGAAGATTTGTTATGTACCTATATACTCAGGGCCATATAAAAATTTCTTGGGTAAAAAGGGATTGCAAGTGGAAAAAGTTGAAGAAGCCCTGTTTTAGAGGACCTCTTTGATAATGTTATATTTGATTAGTTTCTTTCATTAAAAGACTGTACTATATCTTACTCAGATTTTCACTGGTTGATTCTTGGGCCCTGCTTCTGCCCAAATTCCCCCAATAGGGTCCTCACTTCTAGGACAACTTTACAAAAAGCAGTTTGGGAGGTGGGGTACAATTTCATTGCAGTGACCCGTATTCTATGGATTTCGTATGAAATAACTAAGTCAAGAGAAGTCAAAGAAAGCAGCATTGTTCCAACGCCCTGTTTTTCACAGGCCTGTATTCATATCTCATCCTTGTTGTTTGCAGGAGAGGCAGATGTGAACCAGAACAATGGACCCTCCTCTAAGGGCACAGCGGTGACAGACTCCAAGAGCACAGCGGACCCAAAGAATGCCTGGACAGAGGCCAACCCAGCTGACACCGTGGGTCGCCCCCACTTGATCCGCCTCTTTTCCCGAGATGCTCCAGGAAGGGAGGACAACACCTTCAAAGATCGGCCCTCAGAGTCAGACGAGCTTCAGACCATCCAAGAAGACAGTGCACCAGCTTTGGAAGGCTCGGAGTTGATGGCTTCACAGAAAAGAGGTTCTCAGAGGCACGGATCAAAATACCTGGCAACTGCAAGTACCATGGACCATGCTAGGCATGGATTCAACCCAAGGCACAGAGACACGGGTATACTTGACTCACTGGGCAGATTCTTTGGAGGTGACAGGGATGTGCCCAGGAGGGCCTCAGGCAAGGTGAGCTCTGAGGAATAGAGGGAAAGAAGCAAAATGTGTGCTCATTTGTTTTTAAATTAAGAAAGCTAAGAGAGAGAAAAAAGGAAGTAGTTTAACTAAGTCACTACCTTGGAGCAAGAATTAATTTAACCAGCAGACAGTGGGTATTCTTTGGGCTTTATGCAATGCTGCTCCTTGCTTTAAAACAAACAAACAAAAAACAAAAAATAAATCAACAGAGTAGCACAAAGAAATGTTCTTGGCTTGCTGCTTAGGGCATTTTCACTTTTAATCCAGTCCTCCCCATCATGAGGCCTGGAAATCTGGGTGGGTATTGGGAAGCCTGAGAATTTTGTGAATCTCTGATTTGTTGTGGGGGATAGAACCTATGGGACAGGATCCTTGGGCAATGCAGAAAGAAATTACCATGTGCTTTAAGGGGTTTTTTGTGTGTGTGATTGTTTTCTTCTACTCCCAACATACCCTGACTTGTGTTTTTCTCATCTCCATTGCTTGTTAAGACAAATTATGACAGTTTTCCTCAGACTTTGCTACAATAATATGAGGGAATTGGAGGAGGTCTGTTGCATATACTCCGGAAATCTCTTATATGTTATATGCAAACCTGCTTTTTTTTTCTTTCTCATCTGTCTAGTAGGAGGGAGAAATGTCTGTATGTGTAAATCGAGGCTTTATTCTTAAGTGTATTATCCCATAAATTCAACCATAGAATCTATGACCTTTAGTCAGTGAAAATATCTATTTAGTAGAGAAAACCATATGCCAAGAAATGCTCCTGTTCTGTAGCACAAGGAGCATGTAGACATGCAATGGTAATGGTAGAGCTCCCTGTTCTTGGCTTTGAAGGCAAAGATGAACTGAGAGGTAGGTCTACAGCTGTTACTGAACTAAGGAACTGGTTCCCAGATAGCAGTTCAAATATTTTTAAGTGATTTTCATTTGATTTCTGAATGTTGAGCTTTCGTTCGTTCTCAAAATAAGTGCCTGAGTATTGACAACTGTCTCTTAGAATATCGTTTTCCCCCTGAGTATATGTGCTTATGATAGTGTTTTTTGACCTGCTTTGGGGGATTTGAAGGAATTTTAACAAAAAAATCTAATTCCTTCCTTAGTAATAACATCTCTTTAAAGACAATGTTAGTGTTGATACAGTAGTTATTACTATGGGGAGGAGAATGGGAAAGCATCTTTGCATTATAGAGGTGAAATTCCCTTCATCCTACACTGAAAGTTTTTTTTTTAAATATGATTCAAGACTTTGAAGGTAATGCTACAGGGCTTCATTGTAATCCTGTATGCCTATTAGAAGTCCATTGTAATCAATGAAAGGTATACATTGGACTTTACATATGCATGCCAATCTCATTTTTATATTAGAACACCAATGCTTAAGTACATTCATTTCAATAATAGGTCTGTTCAGTGCCAAGACCACTATAATAGTATGGTATCTGTCATCTTCTCTTTTATTTGTAAATGATACTCAGAGTAACCCAACTGCTTATTGAATTCATTTTCTGGTTACTATGCTACAGTGACTGTTTAAGCAGCCTTTTTCTGAGGCTTTCTTGGACTGCCTCCCTCCCCCTGCAACAGTAGTCATGATATCTGACCTACTTTTCAAGCAGATGACAATTTGCTGTGGTTTCCAAAGAACAACTTTTAAACCACAGTAGATTGCTGTGGATTTAGGTTGACTAACTCAAGTCTTGCTGTTATGTTAAGTACTGTATTCAAGAATATCACCAGTTTTGAACCTTAAAGTTTTCTTTGTAGCTCAAGGGAAAAGGTAAATTGTATTTAACCTTACACATGAAAGATTAAGCAGCTGGGTCTTATATATTAGAAAATAAATTTCATTTCTGTAGTAGTAGTTTAAGCTGGATATAAATTGTGGTCCTGTTTATGTCATTGTGAAAATGTACCTCAAACTGAATCTGTACATATATACATTTAAGATTTAAGCCTGTGCTGTACTTATATCTGGATAAATCTTCAGTAATTGGTCATTTGAATGCTGCCAGTGTCTGAAGGAGTCATTCTCAACACAAAAGACTACTTATAGGCCACCAAGTATCCTGGACTGAATCAAAACTTTTCTAACAGGTCTTTATTTTGTTCTTTAAAAAAAAATCAAACATCCTTTAAAATAAATGCTTTTTCATGCTTGAAATACCAATTCCAGCAACTGCGGAATGTTGGCTGTGGGTGGTTTTTGAACCATCAGCCAAGAACATCAATACTTTGTTAGAATTTATAACTATAGACACATGCAAGTTCATTAACCACATACTGTTAGGACAGTTCAATGAAGTATCCTTGCTGAAAGCCTAGAGGTATTGGCAATATTTGGTTCAACTCAACCCTTGTACTTTAGATTCCTTGCTTATTTTGAAGAGTGGAAAAGTAAGCCTAATATAGCTATGCTCACAGAGTCGTATTTATTGGTGGGTATGAGTGGTCAGAGTCATGGTGTTGCTTCTTGTTCTCCCTAGAAAATAAAACCAGGATCATATTAGTTATTAGTTATTTGTCTAACTGATAGGAAAATATTTCAGAAAGTATTCAAGGCTTTCAAAATTCAAGACAGCTGGAAAGGGTAGCTGTGGTCACTAAACACATCAACACATTAGCCATTTTTTTTCCTCAGCACTTGTAAAATAGATAGCTATAATAGGTAAGAGGCTGCAAAGCCCACTTTCCAATAGAACTGCAAACTGCAAAGAAAGATATCGATTTCAGAGGAGTTTGCCAGAGGATTGATGTTCAGTTGATCACAAGAAATGTCCCAGTGACAAGATTTTGCACTAAGGCAGTGAAAAGGGGTTGGTGTGTCATTTTGTTTGTTTTGCCCTGACCTCTTCCTCTTCCACCTCCCTCCCAGTGACCATATCATGGTGCCACTTGGTACCATGTTTCAGAACTACCCACACCAGGAACATGGAATGTACTAACAACACTTGCCCTTTGTAAGGCCAAAGAGAGCTGACATTCAGGGAAAGTGCATTACAAATTCCCTGATTAAGCATATTCTTTTGATAGGCATAGATGAAGCTGGCTTAGCACATAACAACCCCCTTTGTTGTAAGAGAAGGGAAAAGAATGACTCTTGTTCCCTTGAGGGAAGAGGTTCTCCCATCTGCTGGAATGTTGGAACAATACAAAGAATGAGTGGGAGTTTGAGGTAAAAATGAAACTTACTCGGCTTTTATATTGAAGGAGATAGCCTCCCCAATTTCAATGATCTATTTGTCTTTTCATTGTATGTCACTCATTCCAAATGTCATGCTAATTGACCTCATACTAACATGACAAAAACTTTGAAATATTACATATTAAAATGGAGTGTTTTTTTCCTCTGAGACCAGTCAGATAAAACCATAGTTTTTGCCTTTGGTTTGAAGAACAATGATAGAACAACACATAAGTGATTAACACATCAGAATACAGAGAATACAAACTCCCTATCATTTTTCAGTGACTTATTTCTCATTTAAGACTACATTTATATTAGGTTGGGGAGAGAAGAAGTTTCTAAGCTAAACAAATTTTTCTGAACTCAGTTTTATTTTCTTTAATATCTCCATGTAAAAGTAAGCCTGTCTTTCTGATGTTTTCTATATTCTGTTGCTATATTATGTATTTTTGAACTTCAAAATATAGAATAAGAACATTTTCCTTTAAAATTTTTTTTTGCTAATATATGGTCAATTTTGAAAGCATATTTGAGAATTAATTTATTTGAAATTTTTTCCTGATTTATTTCTATGCCCCTCCCCAGTTGGTTTTTGATTCCATGATGACTTAATTCCCTGTTGTTAACATCATGCTACCTTTTATAAGCCTTGTGGCATGGGACATTGTAGCATTTGAGAATAACTTGAAGAAAATTGATTTTGAAATTCTCAATAGTTCACTTCAATATAAATTCCCAAGTCTAGTTTCATCAGCCTATTTGTCATCTTTTCATTTTGCTGCTTGGTAAGTGGAACAATATTCATCATTTTAAAAATTATTTTTGTTTTGGGGTTTTTTTTGTTTGTTTGCTCTTTTGCTAATAATGGTTTCATCAACCAAGCTTCGTTCTCTTCTCTCCTTTACAGTAGTGCATATGACACCAGATTGAATCCCACAATTAAATGAGCTAAAGTGGTTAGTACACAGCAACTCAAAGCATGTGTTTTGGCAGATGATTGCCATTAGAAGTCCTTTTGAAATAACAAATGTTTAGGATGTTATTTTCTTCCCTACCCTCTCACAGATATTTTTGAAGTTTCTTATGGAATTTCCTCTTGAAGTAATGTCATTTTAAAGAAGTTACTGATCAGTGGTTACCCAAAATTTTGGCTCAACTGCCAGAAATTGTCTTTCCGTTACCTCAGTTGCCTATTGTTTTTTAAATAGCACATAGTTAAAACAGACTTGATTGTCATTGTATTGGTTGTTTATTTGAGTATATTTGCTGTTTAAATGACAAGCATGTAAATGACCTCTGTATTTAATGGTACAAGCTCTGTGGCCATTGTATTACAATGTGATTTTTGGTTTGTTCCTTTGCTTTATAATAAGCTTGTGCATTTATTAAACTGTTTAACACAAATGGTGTACTAATTGCTTACTTTTTTTTTAATCACTTGATTTGATGTAACAACAACAACAGTAAACTACATTCATTCAGGAAACCAGATGACTTCCTTGGATTAAGAGTTGTATTTTTATGACTTCAAGATATATCAACCACTTAGAAAAGGAGATGGGCATTTGTTGGTTCTAAGGGTCTAACCTCTAATCACTTCTATAAACTTAAATCAGAGTATATCATATTCCTTTATGCATTATGCATTTACAATCATCATTTTTGTTCACATCAACAATTCAGAGTATGCAAATAATTGTCCTTATAGCTGTATTTCTAACAACAACATTTGTTTTCAAGCTATTTAGTATTCATTTGTATTATAAAATGCTCGTATTCTTGTTCTTAACAAACTGCCTTGAATAGTAGTGACACAATAAATACTTATTGAATAATTTATGAATGAATGAATGACCTCATGGTCCAGCTCTGTGAATAAATATTTTTCTCTGGCATGAAAAGCAATGAGAGGCAGCCTGGTGTAGTGCATAGAAAGCTGGCCCTGGAGTCAGAAAGATCTGGGTTTAAGTCCAGCCTCTGACACATACTATCTGTGTGACCATGAGCAAGTCACTTAACCTCTCAGTGCCCCTAGGCAAGTTTCTAAGGTTATTTACTACAGACACTTCCACAGGATAATAAATATTGAGCTGGAAGACAGCTAATAGATCATCCAATCAAGCCCCTTCATTTTACAGATGAGAAAACTGAGACCCAAATGGTTTTGAATTGCCCATGGTCATACAAGTAGTAAATGACAAATCTGGGATTTAAACTCAGATCCTGTTACTCCAAAGTCTCTTTCTCTCACCCCCTCATCCCCAAAAAGTTCTCAAGAAAGAGAAAGAGAGACAGACAGACAGACACAGAGAGAAAGAAAGACAGAGACAGAGAGTCACAGAGACAGAGACAGACAGAGAGAGTGAGGGATTGGTTAAGGGCTTATTGAGCTAGAACTAGAACTAGAAGTAAATAGCACAATACTCAGATAATTAAGTGTGCAATCTGGACCCATTATAAAAATAAATAATACAAAAAACTCCTGGCCAGTGTCACTGATGTTTTTCAATGGGGTTAATGATTAATTACTAGGCAGTTCTGGTTGGCCAATGAAAGGCCAAGTTTGTTTTCTGATTTTCCATTTCATTATTTTTGGGGGGCAGGACAATGGGGGTTAAGTGACTTGCCCAGGGTCACACAGCTAGTAAGTGTCAAGTGTCTGAGGCTGGATTTAAACTCAGGTCCTCCTGAATTCGGGGCCGGTGCTTTATCCACTATGGCACCTAGCTGCCCCCTCCATTTCATTATTTTTAAAAGGCAATTATCAAAATATTACCTTGTTGAGAGACCCAGAGAAATCTATTTAGTAATTTAATATTTTAAAATAAACTGGTTCATATATAAAACTCTGGTTTATTTCATGTTATATATTCATTCACTTGAGTGTATTTCTATAATAACCATAGATTTTGGATAACTTAAAATCTGCTTCCTACAACATCTTAAGAATGGAGAAGAGTGTGCTATTCTGATATAGTCTTATAAACCAGAGCTAAAAAAAAAACAATATGAAATAACATTATGTTAGGAGTCCTATCCTTCTATCACTGCCTTGGGAAGGCTTTGGTGAATGTCATAATCTGATATGAAAAGACATTGCAGTATAATGAAAAAGCACTCAATTTATAGTCAGAGTATCTATGTGACCCTAGGCAAGTCACTTAGCCTCTTTGGCCATCAGTTTCTTCATGTATAAGATGAGGAGGTTGGACTAGATGACTTCCAAGATTCCATCCAGCTCCTTACCCTATAATTTTGTTTTCTTCTTAGTTTCCTAATTCTACTACTAAAAGGTGTCTGGTTTTCAGACATACCCTGATAAACTCCACAAGAAATAAAACATCTTCCTATGAGGTAAAACAAAGATAGGACATATATTTATTTTCATTTTTGTGCCAGGACCTTTCTAGGCACATGAGACTAATGAAGTTATAGTCTTGGGTTAGCATCAAACAGAGGGACACTGTCCTCCAGCCATCCACTGCATTCCCTACCTTGTCCTGCTGTCTCACAAATGGTCCAGCGCAAAACCATCCACATGCTCTGGAAAATCCTATAGCAGGTAGGTCAGAATATTATTCCCCTTAGGGAAGGATGTTAATGTCATAACTTGCTTGGTAAAATGAGAATAGCCACTTAATTGACTTGTTTAATCAAAAGTCTTCTTTTTCCCTTTTGGGTTATGTGAAAAGCTAAAAATGTCTTCTCTCTTTTACTTATTTTCTTCTCAGGAATATGCAAGTCTCTTAACCTCTCTATAAAATTAAAAGATGTTGGATGAGCTCAATTTCATTTCTAGCCAATATCTAAATTCTCTTGAAAAAGATTACATTTTTTTTCTCCTGCTTGGAAAACAGGCTAGCTGCTTTCCTCCAGAGATACGTTGCTGTCTTACAACTTAAACAGTGAAACTACATCCTGGTAATTTAACTGTGGTCCTTTTCTAGAAGCTTCTTCTCACCCTGATCTCTTAGTATCAATAAAGTTACTGGTGCTGAATACATGATATAACAGGGAAGCCTGAAAAAAATGAGAAGCAAATACTATTTGGACTCATTTGAGCATTCTACATAATTTGATTTATTTATCATTATATCCCCATTATATCTAGCTCAGGGCCAGCACATGCTAGCTGATTGATTGATGAATAATAATAACTACTCTGTGACACCTTATAACCTGCAAAGTCCTTTACATGAGCTCCTGATTCTGCACCTTTTCATTGGCTTCCCCCCATGCTAGGAGTGATAGGAGTGCTAGGAGCTCATCTCCACCTCTTGGCTCCCCTCGAGTCTCAGGTAAAATCCCATCTTCTACAAGAAGTTTAGCCATATCCCCCTTAATACTGATGCCTTTCCTCTGAGATTATGCTCACTTGATTCTGTATATATCTCGTTTGTGTGTGTCATTGTTTTAATTTTGTCTTTTCTATTGGACTGTGAGCTTCTTGAGAGCAGGGATTGTCTTTTGCCTTTCTTTATATTCCCTCAGTGCTCAGCACATAGCAGACCCTTAATAAATATTCATCAGGAAGGGGAAAGGCATAAGAATTTATATATCCCCTACTATGTGCCAGGCCCTGTGCTAAGTGCTTTGTATAAATATTATCTCAGTTGATCCTCCCAACAACCCTGCAAGTTAGGTCTTATTATTATCCCCATTTGCAGTTGATGAAACTGAGACAAACCAAAGGTTAAGTGACTTGCCCAAGGTCACATAGCTAGTGAGTGTTTGGCGCCAGATTTTAAATCAGCTACATTTCCCTGATTCAAGGACAAGTGTGCTACCCACTGTATCCCCTAGCCACTAGTAGATGCTTAACAAGTTCTTTTTTAGTGATTGATTAGAGTAGAAACCAGAAGGGCTTCCTCTCATCAGTTATCCCATCAGTATCTGGAGGGAGCAGGGTCCACAGTGTCTGGACCTGTTAACCAAATGGACAAGGATGTAATGAGATTCCCAAAGGGGCCCTTGGAATAGAAGAAGGGAGTAGGAACATCTTTCTACCAAGCTTTCATCACTCCCATCCTCCCTCCTTCTACCAAGGCAGCTCAAGAGAATGCAGCAGTTTCTAGGTACAGACAACTATGATTAGTTCCTTATCTCAGATATCACAGGCAGGGAGGTACCAGCATGGATCTATAGAAGAGAGGATGGATGTTTCTAGCCCAATAGGCCAGAAAAGAGAGGAGTCCTAAACATGAATAAAAGAAATCCAGCTGGGGTGGAGACAGTTTATTCAACAAAGACTAGGGCTTTCCAAACCTAGTGGGTTTTCTGGAGTCACTCAGGTAGTAAGTCCTAGGGCAAAAATTCCAACTTGAGTCTTCTTTCAACTGCATTTCTGAAGTTCAAAGGATCCCCCCTTTAGAGGGGGAAAAAGATGTCAGAAATCACCTACTCCAATCCTCTTATTTAATAGATGAAGGCTCATAGAGCATCAAAGATCATCAGAGATAGAATTTTTTTTTTAAGTGAGACAATTGGGGTTAAGTGACTTGCCCAGGGTCACACAGCTAGTAAGTGTTAAGTGTCTAAGGCCAGATTTGAACCCAGGTACTCCTGACTCCAGGGCCAGTGCTCTATCCACTGCACCACCTAGCCGCCCCTGATAGAATTTTAAAACTGGGTCAAGCACACTTGTCTGATGTTAGGAAAATGTTAAAGAACATATTTTAGACTTAAAATATTTCCTTAATTGTGGGAAAACTTGGAAACTACTATATGTATAACAAAAGGAAGAAAACAAAGAAACTTGCTTAGTGTCTCTTAGACCCCAGTGAAGGGTGGTTTCTAGTTGGAAATCCAATTTTGATGCTAACATATTATTTTAAACATTGTTACTTATAACAGCTTCATGTTTAAAAGTAATGAATTTTTTTCTCTACAAATTTAGAAAATGTAGTCAATGTCATGTAATGAACAGGAAAAGGAACTTGGGAACTGGTCAGGAGAGTTAGAAGTGAGAGAGGACATAAAGATCATCTAGACCAGACTTGTCATACTATTTGAGTTTGTCTATATACACCCAGCCATTTTACAGATGAACAAACTGAGGCTCAGCAATGGTAAATGGCTTTCCTAAGGTCACATAGGTATCAAGTCCTGGTTCTCTAGTATCTTTCTGTATGACCCTGGTCAAGTCACTTAAACTCTTTGCTAATCTGTAAAATGGGAATAATGACATCTGCCCCACCTACTCTATAGGGTTCTTATGAAATACAAGTAAGACAATGTATAAAGGGCCATATTCATGGAAAGTATGTGACGATTCTTGCTCTTACAAGTCCTAGATCTCTGGTGATTGTCACAGCTGCAATAAAATAGGCTACCTCATATAATGTGTAGAAATTGAGAATCCATTTTGAGATCTTCCCTTGTCTTTTTTTCCCTCTGAGTCAACTCCTCTGTCTTTTTGGTTGCCTACTACTTTTTGTCTCTGTCTTCCTGTTTGTCTCTGTTTTTTCTGTGTCTGTCTTTGTCTCTGTCTCTGCGCTGCTGTTTCTATCCCTCTCTGTGTCTCTGTCTCCATCTCTATCTTTCTGCTCTGTCTCTCTCTATCCCCCTCTGTGTTTCTGTCTCTGTCTCCCTCCGTTCTGTCTGCTTCTATCCCTCTGTCTCTGTGTCTCTGTCTTTATCTCTCTCTGTCTCCATCTCTCTGTGTCTGTCTTTCTGTGCATCTTTGCCATTGTCTCTGTCTTTGTCTCTGCTCTGTCTCTTTTCTCTGTCTCTGTTTCTTTGTCTCTCTCTGTCTCTGTGTCTCTTGACTCTGTCTCTGTCTTTCTCATTTCTTCTCTCCCACTCTAGCATCCCTCTACCTATGAATATCTCTTTAATTACTTGCTCTCCTGCATTCTCTTCTTTCCTTTACTTTCCAAGGCTTAGTTCAGTGCTTGGGGGGGAAAAAGAGCCACCCCATGGTCCTTTTCTTCCAGGTTTTAACAAGATAGGACTGAAGTAGACTCAAATTTTTGACTTGGTTTCCTTCCTGGCAGACTCCCTGGCTAAAACAAGGCTCTTCCTCCAGCAACTAGCCCATTTCAGTGGCTGATCCTGGTGCTATAGAATCTTCATAAGTCCTTGCACACAGGAGAGCTCTGCCTACATAACCATTATAGCCAGCTGAAAAGGAGAAAGTTAAGCTTATCAGCCAAAGACAGGGACAGTGTGCTATGCTGTGGCTCACTGGTAAAGGACTCACTGAATTTGGATCCAGAGGACTTGGGTTTGAATCCTGATTCAACCACTAAGTGACCAGGAGAAGTTACTTTTTATCTCTGTATTTTAATTTCATCTACTAAATGAAAGGGTTGGGCTAAGATGATCTCTAAGCATGGTTTCTGCTTTAATGCCTATGTTCCTTTCCCAAAGCCTCCTTTAAAAGTCACTTTTCTTTTCTTGAAATCATAACTGCCCCCAGAATATCTAAGCAATATATTGCTGAAGTGAAAGGATTGAGACAGCTTCCGACTCATAAGTTCCTCTTCCTGATTAGTATCTCTGTGTGATTTCTAAACTCCCCCAGTTGCAGACCCTGCAGTACAAGTCAACACTAAATGTAGTCATTAGTAACTATGTGACCTGGCTTTAGTTCAGATGATTCTGGGGTCCCTTTTGTTTCCAAATGGCATTAGTGAATCATGAACATACAATCTAAATAAAGTTAAATGCAGGGGGAAAGTTGGGGACCAAAGAGGGAAAAACAAGACTTGAGAGAATGTGAATTCTACTTGGGTTACATTCAGAAGATGGACAAAAACTGCAGGGTGGGCCTTACCTGCCAAGATTCGAGTGTTAGGCCCTGGGGCCAATGGTAAATTACATCTTCAAGGTAACAAACAATAGTAATACATGTGTTCCTTCCTTATAACAATATGTTGTTTCTAAGAATAATAACAACCATTGTCTCAACAACAACAATAATAAACAGGTACAGCTACTGCTAAGCTGCTTTTCAGGATAGGGTTTACTTGGGACTTTTGTTGGTAGGCTGCATTGGTCTCTACCCCAGGGCCCCAGCCTAAGTAGCTTTGCAGTGAGAGAAGGTGATGGATCTCCCTGTGTTCTTTCTTTCCTGAGGCTAAATCCAAGATCAAAACTATTGGGAGTAGGAAGAGACCTTAGAGATTATCTAGTTAGAACTTCCTCATTTCACAGGTGAGGAAACTGAGGCCCAGAGAGGTTGTTATTTGTCCAAGGCCACTGGGCTAGAAGAGGTTTGAGCTCGGGTTGTTTGACTTCAAGACCAGTTCACTTTCCACTATTTACAACTTTAAAATTAGAGAAGAAAATTCCCCGTTAAGACATTGGCTCATTGAATGATATCCATGTGGCTGTTCTTTCTTCCTAAAAGGTCTATATGCAAGCTATAGTAGTTTTGCAAGGTATAGAATAAAAGAAAGGATACCCTTAAGTATTTTATTTAAGAGCTCCCTTAAGTAACTGATTGGGACTTAGCAATCGAAGTTACATTCACCATTGCAATTTCTATCAATCTTTGGTCTTATATAGAAGCTAGCAATGTACCTAGGCATTTGGCAAGTGTGCTGCTATATCAGCCTGGAAAACTACGAAGGGATGAGAAGCATATATTTAAACAAATGAAAGTGGGAGTACATTGTTCTTGCAGGAACCAATGGTATGCATCAAACCTAAGAGGATGAGCTCTGAACCAGTGTTGTCTTTCACTTCAAATGGATGGAAATAAAGAGAGACATTATCTGTTATTTCACGGTGAATAAAGGCAGACTGTGGGAAAACAAGTTGAGGACTAACAAATCTTTGGGTCCCTTCTGGGGATTACCAAATATTCCAGTGGAGGGGAAGCTAAGTAGGATCACAGATTTAGAGTCAAAAGGGACCCCAGAGCCACTTTAATCCAGTACTCTCATTTTACAGATGAGTTAACCGAGGCCCAGAGAGGATAAGTCACTTGCCTCAAGTCATACAACTACTAAGTAGAACTGGGATTCAGACCCAAATCCTCTGACTCCAAAGCAATCCTTTTTTTCCATATCATGCTGTCTACATCTGGCACCCTTGACCATGGGATTCATTAGTTAAATACAGTGGTTAGTATGAGTAACATAATTAGAAACAAAAGACATCAATACCAGAATTTGCACCTACTGACGCACAGAGTTAGGGATCAAGGGTGGGGAGTAGAGTAATAAGGAACAAGAATGCCTAGAGATGAGGGACTAAAGGTGGAACTCTGACCCTAAGCTGAGGCTATGTTTTACACAGATACAAAGGACTCAGAAACAGGAGCCAATCTTTCCAAGACACTTGGGTTTTAGATTTTTCAAAAAGCTCATTTTTCAAGGAAGATGAAGACAAATCCTCAACCTTGTAGATTTCATTGTCATTGGTTGGGCTACTGGGTAGAACAAATGTGGCTGGCTTTATTTAATACACTTTTCCCGAAAAGTTTATTTATGAATCCAATCACATTTTAAATTCAGTGGGAGAGCTTGCTAATTAAAGCAATCCTATAAGAAGATTTTTTTGTAAAGCAAAGACTCTCTCCCCTGGAATTTTCCCCCACCCAGTTTCCTTTTTGTGTAAAATCCAAATTTTGACATATTACATTTTTGAGTCTTCCCCCATCCATTATGCTCAGTCCTTCCTTTCAATAGCTCTAATTCCAAAGCACTGACCTTTTTTGGGACATTTGTACTACAATTGCCTAAACTAGAATACCATCATATCTTCTCTATGGAATTATAGCATAATCACTATGGAAAGCAGGTCATGACAGCCAAGGACTTTGCTGTGTAACTTTGAATAAAGAGGATGGAGCTATAACAATTGGAATGATGCCACCTGCTGGAGATTTATTGTAGGAAAGCTCCGCCATGAGGAGAAAGAGTCTGAGGGCAAGCCATGTGGTCAAGGTCCTTGGTGTCAGGAAGTGACATTTGCTCGTGGGTACTGTCAATCAAGGCTACCAGCCAATTAGCTTGGAGCTGTGTGTGCATGGGGTGGGGGGGGTCGAATGTTCCCAACTTCACAGGAGGCATTGGGTCCTTTTTGTTCCTGACCTCACCATGGCGGGTCGGATGATAGGGTCTCTTAGAAATAGTTAGATTGTTCCCTTTCTCTCTGATCCTAATGCTCTTTAATAAATACTTAAACACTTAAATACTCTTGCTAAAGCTTATAATTTATTGGTGATCACTCATTAGATTTTAGATAGTATAGCTAGAATTTTAGCTCTACACAGAGCTGAATAGAGCTAAAGGGAAGAATACAGTAGATGGTGCCCTAAAAATGAGTCTTACCTTGAAATAGCCTTGAATTCTGTATCAGCCTAAATTATTATTACTCATTTGAATATCTATCAAATAGCATGTTTTAAGGGCTCATTCCCCCAGTAAAACAATAAAAAGTCATCCCCTTTAATAATTTCCAGTATCCTGTGTATAACTTTTACTATGACAAACAAATCCCACCATTTCCTTTAGCACCGTGAAAGAGCCAACCTATAATGCTTAAACTGGAAAAAATATATATTCCTTGAGACTGTTCTCTGAAGAAAAAGCTGGGAAGCAGAAAGCATTTTCATTTGCCCTAGCTTTTTCTGCTTATTCAAGCTTTAGGGATTTTTCAACAGACTTGCTCTCTTTTAATGGGAAAATGGGGTGTGGGACTGAAAAAAGGGGAGAAGAGCCCTGCCATTGGAGTCAGGCCAAATCTGGATTGGTCCCTACAGGATTTAAGTCCCAGTTCCACCAACCACATCATGTTGAGCCTCATTTTCCTTATTTGTCAAATGAATGAATTGAACTTTATAATACATTCCAATCACTTGCTACTCATGCTTTCATTCTAGACTAAGTCAATATCTAGACAAAAATAAACTTCTTGATAAAAAATGAAAAAATCAATCATCCATCTGCACTTTTTTTTATAATACCAAACATCTGGTTGGTTGGCTGAAATTTTCACTTCTCAGTGGAATATTTGTCATCCTGTAGACAGACCATAAAGGTTATTAAAAATTCAAGGGATGCTATGTCAATATATGCTGCCTTTGTGAAATCACATTTTATCAGAAAATAAAAGTTTTCAGGCCCTCATGCTTAAAATACCCAATACTACTCCACAGTCCAGTTGGGCATTATATGAAAAAGCATAATAATAATAATAATAATAATAATAATAATAAGGATGTCTTAATCTGATTTCTTTCCATAGAGGAACATTTCTGCATTATTATTCCAGTTTCCCAAATGTGTTGTAATAAAAGAACAACATGTTGCTTCTCCCCCTGGGTGGTTCTGAGTGGCAGAATGGGGAAGCTTCTCTGAGCTCCATGCCAACATTTTCTCCTATGACTCATCACATGTTTATCATCCCCTACGTAGGGTAATATTGAATTGCAATCCTATGGTTGTTGTCATATTGAGTAAAGAGTGAGCCCATAATCTTTCTCCTTCCTGTTTATGAAGGACCTTTCATTGACTTTGTATGTCTGCCTCCTGTTCAGCTGAGTTAGATATGCTGTCCTTTGAAACAAATTTTTTAATGTCTTTATCCCAAACAAAACCAACCAGAGAACAAAGAAGCCACACGTTAGCATTTCTTTCAAGAAATTGCCTTCATCACTGTGGGATAGATGCACTAGGACAAAAAAGATACATGGACCAAATTCACTTTAAGGATATCTTATTATAAATAGGGGGTAGGAAGGAGGGGCTTGCTGCAACAGGGACTATAAATAATAAAAACTCCAAGCAACACAGCTCCTCTACAATGATCAAAGATTAATTGCTAGATGGCAGAATGGGAAAACATCTTGCCTGTGTGGTTCAGAAAATATGGACTTACTGGGGCATAACTTCAATATGCTTTTGGCAACTCTTACCCAACCCACTCTACCACTTTCCTGCAGAGACAAGATATGATTTGGATGAAAGAGCAACAAAGCAACAAGCAGAGCCCTAAGTCAACAAGACTTAGACCTTGCCAGGTCCCGAGCTATAAGCATTAAACCTCAAGGTTACTACTCCAATGCTCAATTGTGGTCAGTACTGCCCTGGCATCCTCTCAAAGACCTTAGTCACTAGCTCTGAATTTGGGTTTCAGGAATTCCCAATGTACCCAAGAACAAGAGTTCTCCAGTGATACCAGGAACCCCAAAAGAAGGCCAAAAAATACCAAGGGAACAACTAAGGCAAAGGCAGGGGGAATTGAGATAACACCTCTGACAACAGAAAAGTTATAATTATCTGGATTCAGAGTTCCTACTGAGTTCATGATTGGTGTTAAGCAAAAGAAAGGGGAGTACAAGGGTGACAAATGGTCCCATTGAATACAAGTTCTCAATATGCTACCTGAAACCTGGGTTCTTCAAGGTAGGTAGGCTCTACTAGATGCAAGCAGTCTCCAGAAAATATTATGTAACAGTTTTGGGTGGCATTAGGGCATGAGGGCCAAATGATAAAGGAGTCGAGGGTGGGAAGGGGGGTAAAGGACATATGCCAGGTCCCTTTCTCTCTACTTAATTTGTCCTACTTACCAAGTTCTTTAAAAATAAGGAGCATCTCATGTTAATTTCCAGGGAAACAGCAACAACCATGTACATGGACACACACACAGAGACACATTTTTCTTCTCCTTTTTACTTTAAAATGTGGCTGATTTAGAAGCAGTATATCAAATCAGTGTTTCTTGAGCATCTACCTTGGTCACCTCATCTTCTCATCTTTGCCTCACTGAATCAATAGAACAACATAGCTCAGTACTACCTCCTAAACAAAGTCTTTTCTTACTGCCCAAGTTACTATCACACACATTCTTGAAATTACTTTGTCTCTACTTAGTATTTCTTGATTTGTGTAACAGTAGCTTACCAGGTTTGCTTCAGGACAGGGGCTGTTTCAGTGTGTATCACAGTGCTCTGTACATAGTAGGTTCTAGGTAAATGTTTATTGAATTGAGCTGTTAAACAATGGTCTTCCTTTCCTAGATGTAGATTTGCCAAGCCCTATACCAGACTGGAAGAAGGCAAAGATGGTTGGACATTGTGATGGCCTAGAAATCTCTAGTTTGAGGGGGCAGCTATGTGGCACAGTGGATAAAGTACCAGCCCTGGATTCAGGAGGACCTGAGTTCAAATCCAGCCTCAGACATTTGACACTTACTAGCTGTGTGACCTTGGGCAAGTCAATTAACCCACATTGCTCAGCCAAAAAAAAAAAAAAAGAAAGAAAGAAAAAGAAATCTCTAGTTTGAGCCCAACTCCCTCCCAAACCATCCCCCAGGGCTCCACAAATGCTTATCTTTTTCTGCTTTGAGCCCTGGTTGCCATTTGCTTCTGTAAATTTCCACCGATTTAGCCTTCAATTATCTCACAGAAACTATGGATTTTTCTTTTCTTTCTTTCTATTTGTGTGTGTGACTTATACAAATTCCTAATGAAATGATTAGAGATAAAAAAGACTCCATAAACTTTGCCCAACCCCCCCACCAGTGACCATGCCCCACTCTTAGGACTACAGGACCACATATTTAGAGCTTTAAAAGACCTTACAAGCCATGTCGTCAAGTCCCTTCATTTTATAGATGGAGAAACTGGGGTCCAGAAAGGTTAAGTCACTTATGCAAGGTCATCCACATCCTCTGACTCCAGATCCACCACTGCTTACCCTGCTCTGTGTTGCATCTATTCCTGAGGTCAGGTTATTAACTTTTCATGTGAATGCACTTGTCTTGTCTTGACAACTTGCTCCTTGAGGTCCACAACCATGTGACTAGATGATTCCTATGATTCAAGGTATTTCTTTCATTTGTACCAAAAAAAAAATAAGAGAAACCTTTAGAAAAAGTATCACAAGACAGTCAGGAAATGATAAATAAGCAGATTTCCTGTTACAACTTACATCTGTTATATCTGGTCTTGCTTGTACACACACACACAAAAATGGAAAATCTGCTCCCAGTCCCTCATACAATATGAAATATGAAAAGCTATCATTTCCTCTCTCTTCAGCCCTAATTTATCCAATTTCTCTATCATTTCCTAATAAAACCTATTTTTTAAAAAAATAATAATCTTTTTGGTTGTTTGCTCTGAGCTCTCAATATCACGCATTAATTGCAAGAACCCAGACAAGGCAGTTTTCTGAGAATGGTTGGCCAATAGGTCTCTCTCTTATCTAGATTATAATATGCTTCCTAGAATCTTTTTAAAACTACAATCCTGCATTGCTAAATTATGTTTATTTACTCTTACTGACTCTTAGATCTTTAATTTCACAAAATCTTTTCTGGCCCAGCCCCCATTTTGTGTTTGTATATGTGCTTTGTTTTGTAAAATCTTAGAGCTAGAGAGAAGCTTAGAAATCCAACCTCCTTACTTTGCACAAGAGGAAACTCAAATCCAGAGAAGCCAAAGTAACTAGCCTATGGCCCACAGGTAAGTGGGAGAGCTATGATTGCCAGGATTCTAACCCAACTCTCTTGAGTTATAGTTCCTTCTTTCCACTCCATACTGTACTTCCCTCTTACTCTTTTTTCTTAAATGAGTTGTCTGGGCCTTCCCAGGAATTTCATGGTTTGAATTGATGCCCAATATATAATTGCTGCAAGGTAGGAATTGACAAGGATTTTTCTTGATTTTTAAACAAACTTGCAGGCAGTATTTTCTTGTGATTCTATTTCCTCTGGCCATATTCTTTGCTTTTCCCTTCTCACTCACATATACTCTCAGACCAAGGGCAAAGAGTATGAACAGATGGGAAGAAGTTCAGAACATATTATGAAGAGAAATCAAAACTTTCCCTATACATAAGCTAAATCCAAAGGGAGGAGAGTCATCAAAGACCTTGATTTCATGCGCAGACCCATCAGGTGCCAAGCACTCTGCTTGGAATTTCTTTTTATTCCCTGGACCAGGACATCGGGTATTCAGAACTCCTACTGTTTTACCATCTTTGGGTAGGCCTATGGTCCCAGACACTGCTCTTCAGTGAAATAATGACAAAATTCTCCCTTAACAGTTCCTCTTAGCTGCTGATGGAAATGCATGGGAGTGCAGGGTGTTAGGATGGGACACTGGAGCACCAGTTCTGAAAGCAGAGGACGTGAATTCAAATCCTGCCTCTAACACTTACTGTCTGGTGTGAATACTTACTCTCTTGTAAACTAGGCAAGTCATTTTCCCTCTGTGAGCCTCAGTTTCTTCATGTGTAAAATAAAGAAGCTGACCTAATGTAGATGGGCCCTAAGGTAGCCCAAAAGAATTATATTCGTTCTGAAATCCTTAACTTCTAAATTCTATTTTCTGGCCACAACTTCCCATCTTTCCACTCTTTCACCTTCACTAGACCTACCTTTCTTTCATGTTGTGCCCTCCAGATCTTTAACCAGTCTCCATTCTCCCAGTATATTTCCATATTTTATCATGAACGCATAGTCTTCCACAAGGTACCATGTTAGCATATAATCAACATGAGTCCAGGAACTAAGTCTTATCTAAATTTTACATCACTGCCAGCACCTCTCACAGTATTCTGCACCCAATAGACCCTTTAAGATTTTTTGTTTTTGAATTTAATTAATTGAAATTGAATTGAATTGAGAGAGACAGAGACAGAGACAGAGAGAGGAAAGAAACAGAGAGAACATACAGCAATGCATCTACTCTCTAGGTAATGGCTTATCAAATAGTACCATTAGAATTATCTTTCCCCAATGTAGAAGAAACCTCTAAGCTATACATCAAAACAGATTCATCTTGAAAAACAAAGGAAATGATGTTTCAGAGTAAGATTTTAGATTCATGAATGGCTACTACACTTCCAGACTGGCAAGATAGGGAAATCCAGTTTCCAGTATAGAAAGATAAAAATAGACATAGATAATAGGTATGTATTTATAATATATATATATATGTATATTAACATATATACAAAAACATATTGGAGTAGAATTCTAGATATGACACAGGGCAAATGAACAAAGGCATATTACCAGTCCAGTTGGAAAGTTGGTTAACATGTATGTTTCCTGATGCATTATACTATTGGTGACACGCCATGAGGTAACATTCAAATTTCAAGTAGAATATAAAGATTTGCTTGTATATTTCTGTAAGTAATGAATGTGGGACTGTATCTTTGTAAAGAATGAAAAAATCCATGGTTTTAGATTTACTTTTTAAAATTCTTTTGTGTTGTTTTGTTTTTAAAGAATAACCGTGTTATTCAGCTCTGGAAAGTTCCAAGGGAAAGTTAGATGTATCATTCAGGGTAGAATCTTCTCTGAAATGCAAATTCTAAACTGCTTGGACCTCACCAGAAATAGCTCACCCTCTCCCCTGGGGCATCATATTAGAAGTTGTTTGACCAGCAATTTTGTAATTGCTTCCTCTAAAAATCATTTCCTCCCAGAAATAAAATTATGCCCAAAGACAACAAATGAGAACCATGTTGTCTTAATAATTTCTTTCTTTGGTTACAACCTTAATTTCCTAGTGGTTCAGCCTAGTTTTCTCGGAAAAGTGAAGAGGAAGCAGGTGGTAGAAGAGGCTAGACTAGGAGCAACCTATTAGCTGTACTCTGGAAGACTCAGCCCCCTACAAGCCTGTTGGGAAGTTTGAGATGGTGATGTGATGCTGTTCTACCCTCTGGACACTCATGTTCTATCTTCACCTCTACCCCACTATAGATCTGTTCTGAGGCTCTTCTACACAACTATTACAAAATAATTTGAATAATTTTTAAAAGGGAAGAAAAAGAAAAACCAGTGGATCAAATTATATTCTGCATGTGAAAAATGGAATATTATTGAATGGTTAGAAATAGCATGGATGAGGATTCTACAAAAATACAAATAGACATATGAAATGATTGAGAGTAGAAACACTGACAAATATATATTTGGACTGCAACTAAGTGAAATAAGCAAGAGTAAGACTTATCAGGTGCAAACTGTGAGAAGGGCAGCAAATATCATTATTATTACTGTTTGGTTAAAGTTTGTATACTTTTCATTTTCCAAATGTAACTATCTCCAAGGGTATTGGGCTCAGTGAACTCTGAGATCTCTTCTGGGTCAGAATCTATAATACTTGGGGAGGGGTGAGTTCTTGAGGAAGAGAAGAAGCAGATTATAATTTTCTTGAAACTTCTTTCATTGATACAGATTGACAAGTCATCTGTAATTTAATATTGGGGTATTAGCTGAGGCAGTGAGATATTAAGTGACTTGTCCATGAAATTTCAATAGTCTTAAGTTCTAGCTCTTTGATCTTCCTTGTGAACCCCCTATACCTTCCCACTACAAACCACTAGACAAAAAGGATTCAGAGACAATGGGCTTGGTCTTTTTCCTATGCTGGAGTAGACACAACTAAACCTCCCATCCACCAACCCAAGGATGGAACAAGGCTTTGCCCTCCCCCTATTCCCATTCCCAATAAGGTCTGAAGATTGTAGACCATATTCATTGTGGAACAACTGAGGCCCTGAGTTTTCTCTGTACCACATGTAACAATTTATCACAAAATAAATTCCTATGTACCATGCAAAGTAGAATTTTCTGGTATTACCTATATAAAAAGTTAAGAATACAGAATCCCAGGATCTTGGGGGTAGAAATGACCTTAGATCCCATATAGTACAACTGTTGCCTATACAAGAATTCCTTTAACAATATTCTGGCCTTTGCTGAAAAGACCTATTGTGAGGGAGAACCTGCTACCTCCTAAGGTTGCCCAATTTACCTTTGAATAGTTGTAAATATTAGGGAAGAAATTTTTCCTTACATCAAGCCTACATTCTTTGCAAATTCTACTTATGGCTCTTAGTTCTGTCCTCTGGAACTACAGAGAATATATCTGATCCTGTCCCTGTGACAACCCTTCAGAAATGTAGACAGATACTGTGTCCCTCCTAAATCTTTACTCCAGTTGTAACCATCTCAATTCCTTTAAATGAGCCTCCTTTGGAAAGATCTCACTTCTCAACTCCTTGCAATTTGTATTCTAATCCTGTCCAATTCTCACTTTCTTGATCTCTGAAGCTTTTGCCACTCTTCATCACTGCCCCCTTCCTTTCTCTTCTCCCCTCCATTGGCTTCTATAACCTGGCTCCCTTCTATAAGGTTCTCTTAACTGTCTGTCTTCTGTATCTTCACCCCCTTGCTAGTTCCTCATTTCTTCCCTGCAAAATGTTGGTATTCCCCAACGTTCTGATTTCAGTTCTCTTCCAACTTCAGCTTTCCATTCTAAGACTCTGCCTTGGTGATCTGTGCTCCCATGGATTCAATCAATCATTTTTACAAAGATGACTCCTCTGCCTATATATATAACCATCTCTAATCTTTCACCAAATTTCCAGTCCTGATTCTGTAATTACTACTAGATAACACCTAGGTTTCCCATCAACTTCTCAAATTCAATATGTCCAAAACCAACCTCATTATATCCCCCATAACTTCCCCTCCTTCAAATTTCCCTATTGTGAGCACACCATAATTCAAGTTAATGTCTTCATTAGAACTAGAATCCTAGACACTTCCCTTTGCCTTGTCCCCTATACCTAATAAACAATTAGTAAGTCCTGTTGATTCTACTTTCGCAACATTCCCTCATATTAATTTCTTTCTTTACATTTGCAGCACCTGAATTCAGTTTTTCATTTGGACAATTACAAAACACCCTTCTAAATGATTTCTGATCTCCCACAGTTCAGTCCATTCTCTACATAGCTACAAAAGCAGTATCCTAAGGCACAAATCTGAGTATTATCTTCCCCCAAATCATCAGTGGCTCCTTGTTGTTTCTGGAACAAAAAATACCTACCTCCACCAACTTGACACTTAAAGCCATCAAAAAACTGGGTCCAACCTACCTTTCTAGATTGTTTTAGATTATTCCATTTCAGCCAAACTAAATGGAAATAATATTTTTTCTGTTCATTCACACAAACTATTTCCTCATTGTTGGAACTCATCTGTATCATTTTAAATGGGCAGCTACATGAGAGTGGATAAAGTGCTAGGCCTGGAATCAGACTCAGTTCAAATCTGGCCTCAGAAACTTACTATCTGAGTGACCCTGGGCAAGTCACTTCACCCCATTTTCCTCAGTTTCCTCATATGTAAAATGAGCTGGAGAAGGAAATGGCAAACCGCTCCAGTAACTTTGTCAAGAAAACCCCAAATAACATCATGAAGAGTCAGAAATAACTGAACAACACCTCGTTCCAGATTCAACACAGGTACTGCCTATTTACTGAATCTTGCCCTGATCTTAGTTATTAGCATTTTCTCCTTCCTCAAATCACCTATTGCTTATTTATCTGCATGAAGGTTTTATTCACCCCTCCTCCTAAATTTAACTTCCTTGGGGGCAGGAAGAGATTTGCTCTTCATTTTTGTCTTTGTCTTTGTATCCCCAGGTCTAGCACAATTGTACATAACAGATACTTTATAAAAGCATGTTCATTAAATTGAATTTAAGCTGAGTCAGACTTAGCCATACTTTCTTGCTCCCTTTCCCAATGTCTTCAACAGGACACAATTATGAAGCACAGGCTAGAACCATCATTTAAAGCTAGAAGAAACTTGGAGGCTATTTAATCAACCCCACTCATTTTACCAAGAGAAAACTGTGGTTCAGAGTCTGAAGACCTGGGTTCAAATGTTAGCTCTGGTATTTGCCACCTGTATAACCTTTGGCAAGTCACTTCATTTTTCTGAGCCTCAGTTTCCTGTGTAAGATGGTAATAGGAAGATGTGTACCATCCACCTCTGAAGCAGGTGCTGTAGAAATTTTAAAATACTACATAAATGTGAGTTGTTATTTACTTATATCTCTATTCCACCATTCCCCTTATCCTGTGCTTATATTAAAAGTCATGTCATTTTTATCCCTTAGAGGCATCAGTGACCTACTAATGCCCTTTCTTGACTTTTGAACTCCATCTTCATTTCAAAATGGTACCATTGGGCGCAAGGGTACAAATCCAGAATTCCCCAGTAGAAGTTGCATGAGTCACAATCTTACTTGGGAGAAATGAAGCTCCCAATGCTCCAGCTGATTCTGTTTCTTCAAATATCTACAACATTAAATTTCACATCTCTGAACTCCTGAAAGTGATTGTAGGGGAGTTGAGTTTGCAGAAAGAAGATTCAAGTTGAAGCCTGTGTGAATTTGGGTCTTTCTTGCTCTTGGGGCCTTCCCTCTATCATTATCCCCAATTTATCCAGGATATAGCTGCTTGCATGTTGTCTACCTCATTAAAATGTAAACTCCTTGAAAGGAGGGATACTCTAAGACTATACGTTGCCAGCCTCTGCTGATAGAGGAATTGTTCTCACCTGGGAGTTACCTATACCAGTAAAATAACATATCTAGTCCCTATGCTAAAGTTCAAATGATTGTTTCCTGAAGGATATGAAGAGTAGCCCTCTAATGATCCCATATTAAGGATATTCTTTGTAATACCTAACCTTGAAACTTCCCATTGCTGTTTAAAATCACAGCTGGATAAAGAGAGGGAAGAACCTCTCTGGCTCCTACTTCAATCAACCAACCAACCAATCAAGAAGAACTTATTAAATAATGACCACCAGCTAAGTAATACAGTGGCTAGACCTTAAACACAGTGTTCAAAATATTATAAAAGCTGTGAAATCCTAAATTTGGTAGAAACTTGATAACCAAACATATCTGTTTGTATTTAATTGCTGGTGCTTATCCAAATAATCAGATGTTTATGTCTTTAAAAGTAAAAGAGAATAATTAAAACTCCATTCCTTATCCAAAAAATGAATAACTGACCTAGCTAAATAAGTGATTCTAATTATTTCTCTTCAATTTGTGAGCACAAATTCAGTTTCCAGTTTTGCATTTTAACCTGGGACAGATGGTTAAAATGGAGCTCAAGGGGAAAAAATGTTTTCCTCTCGTGCTTTCAGACCATCTTGTGTGATCAGACAAACCAGTCACTGAACCACTGGGATGTGTAGAAAGTTGACATAACTCGCATTATCTAGGTCACATGAATGCCATCACCCCCCACCAACCACCCCGATTAATCAAGTCATGTGGGAGTACATTAAACTTCTTGGCAAGCCCCTATTTTAATGAACTAAATAGATGATGCTGGTTAGCAATATATTGCTAACAGGTAGCAATGGATAAGGCACATTTTTTTTAACAGGGCAATGAGGGTTAAGTGACTTGCCCAGGGTCACACAGCTAGTAAGTGTCAAGTGTCTGAGGCCAGATTTGAACTCAGGTCCTCCTGAATCCAGGGCTGGTGCTTTATCCACTGCATCACCTAGCTGCCCCTAAGGCACATTTTTAACACGACAATCTTCACTAGGATTTTCCTGGGACCTACATCCAGGTTTATAAAATATGTCCAAAAAAGCACCAAAGTAAAAAAGAACAATCAGAAACCAGAGTTCCAGTCCTGATTCTCCCAGGTACTAGCTTTGTGACCTTGGGCAAATCACTTAAACTCTCTGAGCCTCAGTTTCCAAATCTATAAAATGGGTATAATAATACCTACCCACCCTACCCACACACACACACACAACCCACCACTTCCTACCTCCCAGGGCTTCTGTCTAGCAAATGGAATGATGTACATAAAGTGTTATAAGCTATAAACTATAATGCAAACATAAAGTATTATGATTATAATAGGTTCTATTATCTAACATAGAGAAACAATGGAGGTAATCTGATTACAAAGAGAGTTACCATGCAGGTCCCATGGTTATCAATCTTCAACAAAATAGAACACAATGAAATGCAGTTTGTACTGATGTGACCAAACCCAATTTAATTTCTCTTTGGTGATGTTAGAAAAATGCTTCATTCTATTCCAGATTACTACAAGGTTTTTATTTTGAAGACCCTTTATCATAATATTGTAGCATTATCACTTTCCCCTCTAGGCCTCAGTTTCTCTCCTCTGTAAAATGAGACGTCTGGGATCCTTCTCAATTCTTACATTCTATGAGCACTCGTTCAATAGCATTAATTCCTTAGAAGAAAGGGGAGGCCCACAGACCAAAAGAGAGAGGAGAACAAAAAGAGTAAAGTAAATTAAACCTTACTGGACCACCTTTTGGCATCTATAAATCTATGAATAGTGTCTGAACACTGTGAGTTCAGAAATGGTGTGCGCGTAGGATGTCCATGATTCATACTCTTTCTTCCTTTTGTTCCTTCTTTCTCTCCTGTTCCATCACGTCCTTACTTCCTCTTTTTCTTCTCTCTTCCTTTCTCTTTCCTTTTTGTTTGTTCCCTTTGATCCATTCTATTTTTTTCCTGGTTTTACCTTTTCTTCTTTCTCTTTTCCTTCTTTCCATGTGCTTAATAGTGGATTCCAGGAGAAGGATTTCAAAACTGTTCTTTTCCCTCACATGAAATCAAAGAAGCTCTTGGTCCTCTTCTTCCTAACACAGAAATCCCAAGAGCAGTGGATATTAATTTTTACTGAATTCTTTCTTTTTTGAGATGTAATGAAAGACTCATTGGCTATACAGATTTTAATCAAATGCTATATTTTATTAAGGAGTCCCAAAACCTTGTTCACAATTCAATTCATACTGTCCAAAGGGATTCACTTTCATGTCATATTAAGGGAATGCTAATCTGCTATTAGTTAAAAAGTGAAGAATTCACTGCCCCAAAGCAACTTGAGAGGAAATGAAATGAGAATCTTTTTTTGATGTCTTCTTAGTTAAAAGAGAATAAATCAGAAAGAAATGGAGAAGAGCTCCCCTTGCTGGTGAAGAACATTATCTCAGGCTGAGAACAAAATAGGGCAACTGAGAGCCAGCTCTTATTTTCAACAGAAACCCTTTGGGCTTCCATTAACAAATGGTTCTTCTTTAAATAGCATCATTTAAATCTTTGCAGGTTCTTATGTTATGCGATAAAGAAGTTGTACATGGGACTAAAAACTTTGGGAGCTGGGGAAAGTGGAGTTTGACTTGATGAACTCAAAAGAAGGTCCCATCCAACTCAAAGGCAGGAAGTTAGAGACATGGGAAGGGGGGAGGGGGCAACGAGACTATCCAGGCTAATCCCCCTATTTTATAAGTCAGCACATCCAGACCCCAAGTCATGAACTGCTTTGTCTAGGGTCACACAGGTAGCAAGCAGCATAACTGGGCATTAAACTGAAGTCTTCTGCTTCTCTTTCCACGATAATATTCTGGCTCCTCATATAATTCACTTCCAGGTAAGAAGACAACACCCATGACTAAAAGCCCATATAAATCTAACTCAGCACTGAGAGTATCTTGTTTTATTGGCAGTATGAAAAGGCAATTGGATTAGTTGTTCTAGAGGGACTCTCCAGGTCAATACTTTTTATGATTACTTATATTAAGAATATGCAAACATAGGGCAGCTAGGTGGCACAGTGGATAAAGCACCAGCCCTGGATTCAGGAGGACCTGAGTTCAAATTCAGCCTCAGATACTTAACACTTACTAGCTGTGTGACCCTGGACAAGTCACTTAACCCCAATTGCCCCACAAAAAAAAAGAATATGCAAACATAGTCCTCAAAATTATCCTCAAAACTATTCAGATGTTGAGTTTCTATCTCCAGACAAAGTTCCTCAGCTGTTGTTTTTTGTGGGGTTTTTGTTTTGGTTGTTGTTATTACTCTAAAGCTTTCAGGTTTCTCACATATATACATCTATCTATCTATCTATCTATCTATCTATCTATCTATCTATCTATCTATCTATCTATCTATCTATCTATCTATCTGGCTTTGATCTTTCATCTGAGAAAATTTAGCTCAGCTAAACTGCTTTAGGATATACAGAGTCCCAAAAAAGAAAAAAAGGAAAAAAAAGGTAACTGCATATCAAGCAGAAGAACAGTAAGTGATTAGCTAATTAAACACACCTCTCAGTGCTGACCTAAAGATGCTTGATCAGAGATTTAGGAAAGGTCTTTGTTCAAGGAAAACTCCAAAGGTTTGTAAAACAAAGATTCACTAAATAATGTTTATGGATACTTTTTGTTTTGATATAGCAAACAAGATCCCAACAAATACCCAAAGCCCCTACAATGCACATTCTCTAAAAAGTGACACAAAAAGGTCAGAGAGTCAGCGTGGCTCACGGCGCAGATCACTTTCTACTTTTGTTTGTTACCAGAAAGGATGCTCCTTAACCTTAGTCATGTGGTACCATGTTGTCCATTGTCTTTGACTAAATTATATTACCTTTCAGTGTTGCTAACATTGTAATATATATGTGTGTGGGTGTGTGTATGTGTGAATGTGTGTGTGTGTGTATATATATATATATATATGTATATATATAGTTCTTTTGGTTGTGCTTTAAGGTCTTTGTGCTGCCATTTTTCATTTTATGCAAGTTTCCACCAACTTCCTCTGGATTCTTTGTAGTCCTTTTTACCTATAAGCACTATAAGCAAACCAATAAGACAGTCTCTTTGCAGCTAAAAATCTGTGATGCTAGGAACCTATATACTGCAATTTATTTAGTCATTCCCACAGAGCTTGCTTCCAACAGCTGCACTTCAAAAAGTGATAGTTTCAATTATTTCTAAGTGTTTCTCAGATTGAATTCTAACCCTGGGGAAACCTAGGAAATGGGCAAAGTGTGCCTTTAGCAATTCTTCTCTCCCTTTTCCAGTTCTGGCCTCTTCCCTGTGCTCCCTAGGGGCCCAATCCCTTCAGTTCTGGGAAAGTGAAGTGAGGAACACCCCTCTAAGCAACTAGGGAGTTCCCTCCCAAGACAATGTACAATTTAACCCAAAGAAACCCAGAGATAGAGAAACACTGAAAAATGAGGTAGTGAGAAGGCTGGTATGAGAAAAGATCCTTAAAGTCCTAAGGTGGAATGGACTGCTGCCCAAAGTGGTGGTGGGCTCCCTCTCCTTGGAGATCTTTAAGCAGAGGTTGGAAGACCACGTGTCAGGTAGGTTATAGGGCGGGCTTCTTTGGGGTTTGGATTGGACTAGATAGCTTCTGAGGTCTCTACTGACTCTTAAATTTTATGACTCAATAATAAGTCACCTCAAGGGTACAATTTCCTCTGCCTGTGCCTGCCTTGGCTATGAACGGAATTCAGCCGAGCAGAAAGCCATGAATTTCTTTTCTTAGAAAGATACTTGACCCTCTCAAATGGCTTCAACATAGTACTGTCATCTTGCTGGTATTCATTCTGAAAATGAAGCCATCCATTGCCAGGTAGGGGCTAGTTTGAGGCTATTAAGGGAAGTTGAGTTATGACTTAATGGCATACCTTCGGCTAAAAAGCTTCTAAAGAGGACTGAAATGGTCCCATTGACTGGGTTTATGCACCCTTGTGATTAGCCCAGAGTACTATACGTGGCGTTGACAGACATTTCTTTAAGCTGTGTAAAGGACCCAAATGAAGATGCCCCCATTCTTGTTCTACCAGCTAAGGGTGAATTCCTCAACCCTTTTCTTGGGTTCACCACCTTGTATCAAGGCATACAAAGGAACAAATAAATAAGACCTATTTGAAAGCCTGTGGAAGGACAGCAGATGAATTACTATTTTAAATTCTTCAGCTACCACTCAGGGGTGGTCTTTCCATATTCTCTGATGTAATGCCTTCTATTTATGGCTATAGAATGATGGTTCATATTAAATTCTCTATAGACCAACCATAATTATAGGTCAAAAGCGTTAACAAAAAAGTACAATAAGAATCTCTGTTTAACGACCACAACAAAAAGCGATTCCAGTCTGCCTACTTATTTCAAGCAAAATTCTGTACAACAAAGTTCCACTTTGGGATAGATCCATGGAGTTTATTGTAATAATATTACATCTGTGCTTCCTTTTTTATATTCTAAGATGAGTATTTGGAGGGACCTAAGCCATCAACTGTATGTATGAAGCATAATTCTGAGAGCAAGGATTGGTCAAAATATTGAAACAATCCCCACTCTCAAAAGATCGCATTCCGTCAACCAGTGTTTATTGATTACCTCCTGAACACTCCGCCCTTTGTTAGGTGCTATGCAGAAATAGCCCAGCAAAATGGAAAGATAAAGGGCTGGCCTCAGTGGAAGGTCCTGGGGCTTAAGTCCCAGGTCACACACAGATTACCTATGTTTCCATGGAGAAGTTTCTCAGTGCCCCCAGAAATGCTATGAAACTATATGTTGGAGGAAAGTTATGAATCTTTATCCCAAGAGGGAGTTTCCACACAGATGAAATCACAGGTTTCTCACATATGTACATCTATCTATCTATCTATCTATCTATCTATCTATCTATCTATCTATCTATCTATCTAATCTATCTATCTATCATATATATCAATATTTATATTATATAACATATATGGTATATTATTGGTATATTATATAACAAATATGAATATATTATATATGTTACATATTTTTTACTCTCTATATTGAGAGGACCTTTTAATTTTATTTATGAAGGGAGCTCCTAGTGAGAACTTCCTCTATTAATATATAACTTCTCTGCAATTTGTTGTCTTCAAGATTAGCTTGAAGCACTGAGAGATCCCATGATTTGGCCAGGGTTATACAACCAGTATGTATCCTAAGCAGGCCATATAACATATTCTGACTCTGTGGTCAGCTCTCTGGTCATTATACCACATTTTGCCATTGTGAGAATAGAAAGATCACTTATTTGGGATCACAAGGCTTGGGTGTAAGTTCTGGCCGTATCATTTACTACCTCTCAGCCGCATTTTCTTCAGGTGTGATATTTCTTATACTACTTAGTTCATTGGTTGTTGTGAAGATCAGAAGAAATGATGCCATGAGTAATAGTATACAACACCGGGGGCAGCTAGGTGGTACAGTGGATAAAGCACCAGCCCTGGATTCAGGAGGACCTGAGTTCAAATATGACCTCAGACACTTGACACTTACTAGCTGTGTGACCCTGGGCAAGTCACTTAACCCTCATTGCCCTTATTATGTGATTATACATGCAGGAATATATGTACATATATAGTATAATTAATATAAGATTATATATAATACATATATGTCCACACAACTGTATCCTGAGTTCTGACACTCAGCTTTTTAGCTAGAAGAACTGAAATAAAAGGAAATGAAATAACAGCATTTCCACATGTGTACTGAAAGATCAGATTTTAGGGTAACTACAATAATCAGTAACCAGACATTCACATTATAAAGTCATCAGCCAGCACTTATCTTTGTGCCCTTCTGATTGACATCATTACTGATGAAATCAAGCAACATTTTTCCATTTTCTTACATTATTTCATTCCTCATGTAAATTCATTATAAAGGTAGGAATGTATTACTAAATGAGTATTTCCTCTCCTCTCCTCTCTCTGTCTCTTCCTCTACTCTCCTTTTCTATCTCTCTCTGTCTCTCACCCCTTTCTGTCTCTCCCCCTTTCTGTCTCTCTTCATTTCTCTATCCCTCTCTCTGCTTCTCTGTCTCTGTCTCTCTCTTTTACTCTCTCATTTTTAAGATACTTGTTTACATTTCATCAAAAGTTGGGTGTGACTCAGTATGCAATGATACAATATGGAATGATATCTTGACTCAAAAACTAGGAAATAATTTTCAGCATGAAGAAGAATTAAGATTTCAGAATGCTTCCTATTTTCTTAGCCTGTCCAATGCACTTTACAAGGGAGTAAATTGCTCCCATTTTAAGCATGAGTTAATTCTTTCAGGCTTCAGGAGTAGTATTTAGTAAATAACCTCTCTGGACACACTTTCCAGACCCTAAGAGCTAGAGAGCTTTGAAGAGAACCATTTCCCAGCAGCCCCTAGGTTCATTAGCTGAAGAGCTCTTGCTTTTTTCCATGCCAGTCTGTTATCTGAAAGTTTTTATTTAAGTAGGAGTCTTTTCTTGAGGAGGTCAAGCACTTTGAATGCAGTCTATGTAATTCCTATCACATTCCTGTGAGCTAATAATAACAAAGCCTTACATTTTTATGTCACTTAATGCTTTTTCAAAGGGTTTTCACATACCTTATAAGAAGCCTGTGAGAGAGGTATACAAGAGGCACACATTCCTTTTATTGTGGCCATTTTGTTGACTGGGAAACAAGACCTTGAAGAGGTTACTATCTTGTTAAGGAGACAGGGCTAACATACAGGAAACAACTCTACAATAATAGATAACTAAGCACTAAACTATCTGTTACCCACTATACTTGTTTTTGTTTAGGGAAGAAAACTAGAAGAATTAGGGAAGTCTTTAGGGAGAAAGTGGAGCTGGGCCTTCCCACATGTGCAGTCTTCTTCTAATCCATGCATCCTACTTCTGCCAAAACAGTATTTCTTAAACATAGATCCTGTTAGATGGTTAGCAGTTTGTTTGTTTGTTTTTAAACTTCAATGACTTATTGTTTCTCAAGTTCCAATTTTTTTTCTTGGCATTCAAGACCCTCCACAATTTTGTGGTTATACTCCCTTTCCTTTTTTGTTTTTGTTTTTATTTTTTAACTTTTATTGTTAATTTATGGGGGGGAAAGCATTACTATAACACAGTACAATAAAAAAGATGATTGCACATGAAACTGCAAATCTACTATGAACACTCCCTTTCAACCACATTTCATCTAATTTCCTTCCATACATTGTACTCTTTGGCCAAACTGGGAAGCTCTTGGGCCCGTGGGGCTCCTTTCCTACCTCTCAGCTGGTACTTCATTGTTCCCTAGGGACAAAAGGCTTGCTCTCTCTAGTTCTCCATTTTTTCCCGCTGAGTTCCTGGTCATCTTTTAAAGCCCAGCTCAAACACTACATCCTTCTCAAAGCTTTCCCTTCGCTGTCACTCAGCACTTTGGTTTGTAGCTCTCCAATGTGCTAATCATGTAATATTGTAGCTTATGGATACCTGTCAACCCCCTCCCCCTCCCCCCCCCATGATTATAAGGTCTTTCAAGGCTGGGCCTCATTGTTATTCAAACTTTGCTTCTCATCGTTCTTCCCCCCACTACCCATGTCTAGTGTGGTGCTCTGCTCACAGTAGATATGTAGTAAAGGCATGTTGACATCTTCCATTTGAAAGATAGGCAGATTTAGAATGGTCAGACAGAATAATTTTAATTTCAAGTATATAGAAAAATATTAACAATGTTGGAAAGCGATCCTTTTTAAAAAAAGAAAATTAAAAGAAGAGGGAAAGGGGAAGAAAAATTTAGTAAAAACTACTCAATGGGGGCAGCTAGATGGCACAGTAGATAGAGCACCGGCCCTGGAGTCAGGAGTACCTGAGTTCAAATCCAGCCTCGGACACTTAACACTTACTAGCTGTGTGACCCTGGGCAAGTCACTTAACCCCAATTGCTTCACTAAAAAAAATAAAAATAAAAAAAGACAAAACAAAAACAAAACAAAAACTAATCAATGCATTGACAAAATCTGATATCGCGTGCAATATTCCACACCAGTGGTGTCCACTGACCCCTACCCACTTGACTCTCCAAAGGAGTGGAGGAGGGCATCTTCTCATATCTCTTCTTTGGGGCTAAATGTGTTCTTTGCAATGTTTACTTTCAGTGTGTGTGTTTGTGTGTGTGTGTGTGTGTGTGTGTGTGTGTGTGTGTGTGTGTGTGTGTGTGTATGGTAGTGGTAATTATTGTCTACATTGTTTTCCTGACTCTGTTTGCTTTGCTTCATCAAAGAAATAGTTGATTGAAAAAGAAAATGGGCAGAGAAAGTAAGGAAAGCCCCCAGTATGTTGGGTAGACCTTGAAGTTGTGAAGTTATGAGAGGACAAGTACCACATGATGGGCATGTATAAATGAGTTTCGATCACCATTGTTGAACGTAAGATTTTTATAGAGGAGATCACAGATCCTTCTGAGTATGACATATGTATGATGGTTGGCATTGGAGCTTTGAGAAGAGCCTAGAATCAACTAAGAAAGGCCAGCTAAGAGGCAGTTGTAATAGTCGGGGACAGTGACAGAAAGGCTAGATAAGGGTGAATGAAAAGGAAAGGGCAAACATGAGATTTTGACTTGAAATAAGGGATAAATCATTATCATTAACCCCAAGGTTTCAAACCTGAGTAACCTGGGAGGATGGTGGTATCATGGCTGAGGCTAGAAGGGAGTTTGGATGGGGAGCAACTGATTTGAGAGAAAAATGATAATACCAGGAATCAAACCTCTCGATCCTGACTCCTTCTGGGGTCTCCTAATTCATTTGACATATTCATTCTTTTAGTTTAAAAATTCTACTTGATCTCATTAAAGTTTGAGATACTATAAACATCACCCAAGCCCTAAAACATGTCTTTTTTGTTAATGGTATAAGTATTTCGAAAGGAAAACTTGAATCTTATCTTAGAAATCAAGCCTACTCACCTCTTGGTTGTCAATGTTAATTTCAGCTCCTGTTCATCCATTTTTGATGACAATTCTATCTGCTAAAATTACTCCAAGCTAATGAAAATTATGGGCATCTATTTGTTCCCCATCTGGAATTGTTTGGAAACATTATAACAATTCCTACAGGATTCTGTATTACTGTAACTTTTGAAACTACAATCAAGAAAAAGAATATCAGAGTCCTCATGGCTTACATGCAAATCTAGCCTGTAGCAAAACATCCATTTGAAAGAGAGCAGGTCTCATAAACATAAAGTGAAAAATAAACCCATTAGGGGAAAAATTGCTTTTTATTGAATTTTAACACACTTAGAGTGAGCAGTTTGATCATACTTTACTGAATGATGGCTGTAACAAGTTAACCTGACCTTATAAGAAAGTCTTTCTGTTCTTCTTTTTCTCTTTTTTTTTTCATACTTGCACATTGATAACATAATCAAGCAGCAGAACATCTGTATTTTAGGTACAGTTGTGCATGTGAAAGAGAGAAACCAAGGCAGACTAAGACAAAAGAGGGCATATACGAGAGAAATAGTTCAAAATATTACTTACATAACACTCAAAGGTTTGTAAAGTTCTTTAATATATTATCTTATTTGATCTGTACAAAGAAACTAGGTGCTCTTATTTTGCAGATTTTTATTTTACAGATGAGAAAACTGAGGCTCAGAGAGTTTAAGTGATTTGCCCAAAGTTGTACAACTATATAAACACTGGGCCAGAATTTGAACTTCTAGACTCCAGGTCCCAGGTTCTGCCACTTTGCCATCTACTTACTGAATGTTAATTTGGGTATACTTGTCTTACAAGGTTCTCCCTCCACACTGAACATCATTATATTTTGACTGGACCCATTATGCCCAAATGGAGTTTCTTCTCTTTACTGCTATAATCTAAAGGATCTGTGATTTCAGAGATGTGGGTAGAGATCACAAGCCAGCCATGTTTTCCCATCCTGGGGACTCTTGCTAATGACCTCTTATAAATCTACCACACCAAGTCCACTCACCTGGTGGGGGACTTGAACTCATTTTCTTGACATGGTATGAATTTTAGTGGAAAGTATATGGGAGATCTATTGGTTATCCTTTGCTCTCACAGAATGGCCAGCTCACCTTTCCCCCTTCCTACCCACCCTGCTATACATTTTGCTGATTTCCTCTTTCTTGCCTCTTCTCATATAGAATTTTATATGACCGACTTCCTTGCTTTGTCTCTCCTTCTTAAGTATCTTAGAAGTCTTTGGTACTATTGAGTATTGGGATTTTTTATTGTCATCCACAAAACTTATGGATATTGAAAGAGCAGTAGTTTCCCCTTCTGAATGAATTCTTTTCCTGACTGTGATGAAATGATCCTGGTTGGTGACTACTGTGTGCCCCTCTTGTTATTGCTGTATTTACTGAGCCAGAACGTTATGGTTCCCAGCGATCATGAATCTGCCATGGGTCACTCATACCCAACAGTGCTTACATCTTTACCTCCTTTTAAATCAAAACGTGGCAGTTATTGTGCCAAATTGTACAGACCCCATTATTGCTAGAGCACAAGACATCCATTTCAGTTGACCAAGGCTATTTCATGCTATGTAACCACTTCAGAGTTAATGGTCTGGTACTTCTTTTGTTTTTACTAGTTAGTCAATGGGTAGCTCCTGGGATATTTTCCTTCATCAGAACTGACAGCCTGGATAACAGAGTGATACCTTTGTGTGGCTTCTTTAACCTTCCTTTGGCCTTAAACAGAATTGCCCTACCCCTGACCTAACACTGAGAGCTAAGCCATTGTCTGATGTTCTAAATGATAACTTCAACAGACATAAGCTCACCAGATTTGTAAAGACAAAGCCGATTCCAAAGCAAGTTACACGGGTCATGTTTTCAATAACATATACAGTAACATGTATACTTCTTCCATATTATAATGGAAAAATGAATGACAAGGTCTATCTTGGAATAGAAAAATGTGTATTATATTGGAAAAAAATGCTTGTATTTGGGGGGGGGAATGCCCTCCCCTCCCCCAGGTATTCACCTTATAGTCTTGCCTCTCTGTAGCTCTTTATTTGCCTCCACTTTGCAATATCTTTATGTCAAACTTTGCATCTTGCATTTCAGGATCTACATCATGCAACAAGAGCGGGCCACTATGGCTCCCTGCCACAGAAGGCTCAGCATGGCCGTCCTCACGATGACAACCCTGTAGTTCACTTCTTCAAGAACATTGTAAGTCTCCTCCATGGGGGGGTCTTTGGGAAAAGAAAGACATTTGTTGGGGGAATGAATTAGTCATTACATATCTCTGTGGCATGACCCTTACCTTGAAGGAAAGTACTGGAACAGAGAATTCTATTGTTAGAAAACCACAGACAGCAACAAAAGCTTTCTACCTTGAAAGTAGTGGGCCCTGATTTTGAAGATGGGATTGGCAATTGAGAGAAATAATGGGCAAAGCTCAAAAATTCAAAACAATCCCTTCTTCCTTCTATTTCTCATAAACTTATCCTTCTGTATTTGAAGAACTTGTACTTAAGACTAAATCACATAGAATTACTTCTGTTTTTAAATTTTACTTTAAAAAATAATTTTAAGCTCTGTGGACTTGTTTAAGGTAAGCATTTGCTTAAATTTTTCGAGATGCTCTTATTTCATGATTGATCACTATTTTCTTTCTTTTTTTGTGGGGCAATGAGGGTTAAGTGATTTACCCAGGGTCACACAATTGATCACTATTTCAAGAACCAAGATGCCACGTGATATGAATGACATTGTCATCAATCAATCAGCCAACAAGCACTTATTAAGCACTTACTATGTGCCATTCACTGTGGAGACAAGAGAAAACAATGAAATGATCCCTGCTCTCAAATAGTTTACTATGCAACATACAAACACTTTTTAAAGGAGAAAAACTTCGTTGTTTTATAGAAGCCTTTTGAAATGTTTCCTTGCTTTTTATCGCAAACGTTTCCTGAACAAATATTTCTTGGGATACCTGAGTGCTATTAGAAAGTAATGTAAAATAACACAGTTGCTTTTCAAACTATGGTTAAAGTCGAGCAGCATGGCACGAATTGCTGAGGTCTCACACATCACAGACATTAGGGATTTCAGGTGGCTACGACCCAGCTCAGAAACAGTAGCCACATGAGGCTTGCTTAGCAACTCAAAGCACAGTTAATGGAAGGTCCTGAGGAATCATTCAGTCCTGCTCCTTGCTTCACTATTCTCTGCATTGTCTTCCAGGTGTCACCTCGGACACCACCTCCAGGACAAGGAAAGGTAAGACATGATCTTGGAGGGACTGTGGGGGTGGGGGGTGGGGTTGGAAGGAGAACAACCAAAGTTGATTTTTTTTAAGCCATCGTTTTTCTTTAGTCATTCCCTGGAAGTTCCTAAAGCAAATAGGAGAGAGCTCTCTCCTCCAGGAAAAATTCACCACCAGCCAGTGCATGTGGAAAGACGTCCAGTGGCCGTGTTGCGTTTGCTGCATTCTGGGCAATTTGTGTCAGTGGGGTCTTGAGAGTCCATCTCCTCTGTCTTTGTTGATCATGTCACTGTTTCTTTCTCTTCCTGTACAGGGGAGAGGATTATCCCTCAGCAGATTTAGCTGGGTAGGTGATGACTGCATTTTCCTTCAGCTGCCTCTGCCTGTCTAGCCACTGCAGCCACTTGGCTTTTCTGTTCTGATCTTCTCTTCAGTTGCTTAACCTATTCCAATCCTTTTCTTCCGTATAAACAGAAGTTTGCTTGTGGCTGTAATTTGGGTGCTTTGCTTCTGAATGGGAAATGTGGCCTTTTCCACAGCGACTCAGCTCTTTTGCTTCAGTGCCAGTGGGCCAAACCCACTTCTTGCATAGCAAATCACCTTCTCTCCTTCAAGGCTCCTGGAAGATTCGGCTGTTTTCCCTTTCTTTCTTTCCTTCTTTCTTTCTTTTTTAAAATTTTCATTTTTTTTTTGAAGGATGGGAGGGATGGGGAAAAGATAAAACCAGAGTTGGTTACCCAATCCTGGTTTGTCTTATAATACAGAGCGGTAGCACCTCATTTGGCCAACTTAAATTTTTACTCAGGCATAGGAAATGAGGGAAGTGAGTCCTGGGGTCTGGAAGAGGGCAGCAGTGTTGACAAAGAGTTAAAAAAATGACCTTTCAGTGGAGCTTTTGAGGGAAAACTAATTCCATTTATTAGAAGAAAAAGACAGAAGAAAATTCCATTAAAATAGGATTTTTGTCTTTAAACTATTTGAACTTATAAATCAAGTGAAAAATTGAAATTGTAGACATCTGATAGCAAGACCACAGGGTTCAATGAACATAAACATAAACTCTATCTAGTAGGGTTTACCCTTTCTCTTTTATTTACTAGAAATAACAATGACCTTATGATTTCTCACTTATTCCTCAAAGGTCTCCTAGTAGAGGTTGATACAATTCTCTAGCAGATACCACTGTTTGGCTACTGTTGTACAGTAGGCTGTATCTGATTCCCATTTCACAAACTCACAGACTGTACCATTCTCTGAATAAAGTTCAGGAGGAGGGGGGGGGGGAATCACTTAAATGATACCCTTTACTGGAGATATAGAAATTGAATGCTTCCAAGAGGTCCTAAATGACTGCAAAAAAAAGTGTGTGTGGGGGTGTTGAATGATCTTAGAAGACATAAGCCATGTTATTATTTGAATTTCAGGAGTCTACGGGACTGTGATTCTGTCAGTGTAGGTACTCATTGCACCCAAGCAGTTGGTAGCTTTCGAAGGTGTTCTTCATGAGCCACTGTGGCTAGAAAAAACAATAATCCAATGGTTAATGTTCTAGGGAGGAACCCCTCAAAATCTGGCTAGACGGCACCTTGGAACATAGACACCTGTTCTGTCCCAGGACTTTGCTAGTGTGGTTGGATCTGTATGAGCTTTGCTCCACTGGAATAATCTTTGAGAACCCAAGGTCACCTCCAAATCAAGGACTCTATGGGAAAGGACCCTTATCTTTAATGTTATTAAATATATTCTGAGCCTGATTCTCTGACCCTGGGATGTGGGCGGGGGGCCAGGGGGGTGGGGTGGGGTATGCATAAGAAAGTCCTTGGCAGATTTATGAGGGGTGGGAGACTTCAGTTCCCCTAAAATAGGAGTATCCAATAGAAGATTTTCTTCTCTCCACAGCAAAAGGAGTGGGACATGAGGAGCAGAGATGGGAAAATTTGGCACTGTAGGTATCCAGAAGCAGAGCTGTCCTAATCTGGCCTCATCTAAACACTTCATCAGTCCCTCAGATTGCTTCACAAATTTGCAAAGCACATAGACCCTACCTCCCAACCCCTTCCCTCCCAGAGGACATTGCCTGTGGCAAAATCTATACCCTTCCATTGCTCAGTTGAAAAGAAAAACTTGCAGAAATGTCTCTGGCAAATTAGGATTTATAAAGTTAAAAAAAGGAGGAACTTTTAAAAAATTAGATCAATAACCATATCACTTTGGTAAATGAAAATGGTCCCAATATATACATACATCTATCTATTTTTAAAAAGAGGCATGGTGTAGGAGAAGGAGCCCCTGGATTTGTCATCAAGACCTGGGTTCAAATCCCAACTCTGCTATTTCCTATCTGTATGACTTTGGGAAAATCAACCCCTCCAGGCCTCAGTTTCCTCATTTGTAAAATGAAGTTGGACTAGTTTATCTTTAAGGTCCATTCCAATTCTCAGTCCTGTGATCTCAAGATCTTAACTTTATAACTGAATGAGAGTTTAGAGATCATTAAGGCCAAACCCTTCATTTTATAGACAAGGAAACAGAAGCCCCAAGAAGTAGTATGGTAAAGTGAAAGAATGCTGGACTTGGAATTGGAGGACCTGGGTTTGGATCCTGGTGCTGTAATTTACTACTTAAGTGACCTTTGACAGGTCACTTTTCTAGGTCCCAGGTTCCTCATCTGTAAAATGAGGGGGGTTATATGAGACAAACTCTAAGGACGTCAAGTGACTTGCCCAAAGTCACACAGAGCAGCAGAGCTGGGATTTTGTCATTTGAAAAAATATACAAACCCCCTCAAAATCCCAAATGGATCTGTGATATCATCCCTTTGTCTATTCACTCCAAGATCCTTTCTGATCACAACCCATCCAAACCTGCCCATCCTGTGTGACTCTTGGCTATGTCCACTCACAAGTTTGCCACAGGGGGTCCACCCACCATGCTGGGGGCCTTCCTTTGCTTCCTTCTGACATCACTAGGGGACTAGTGGATCACTCGGGCCATCCACCTGTCATCCCTTGCTCTCTCCACGCTACCAGCCCATCTTCTCTTTCCATCATACATTTCTTTGATGATAGTTTTTTCCCAGTTCTTCACTTATTGTATGCTGCAGCCTGCTCACACTCACCATTTGCCTCTCCCTTGCCCAGAATGTGATACTCATTTTGAATTCTTCAGACACAGTAGTGTTTACATGAGTCAGAGTCATATAATACCACTCATGGAATAGCAATCTTAAAAAAGCCAGGCCTTTGTTTCTGGAGCTTAGGGTCATTAAGAGAGATTTTGGAAAAATGTCATTAGCAAATATGTACCTGATCCCATGGAGTGAACTCTTAGGGAATTCTCTCCAATGCCATGGGAGCATCGGGGGAAAATATCATCAAGATGTTTTCCTCTGCTATTACAAATATAGAAAAGTATACCTAAACAGCTTGTTCTTCATTCTCTGTGGTAAGAGGAGACAAAGATGGTATGGATAAGGGCCATTCACAAAGAATTCTAACCCTTAGTTTCCACTGCCTTCCTCTCCAGACCTTTTAAAGAGCCGCAAACAATGGATCAATTTTAAATGACCAGGAATTTCACTTCTTTTCTTCCTTTTGTTTACATGCTACCTTTTGGCAGAGGTGCTAACAAACTGTAATGTGACCCAAAGGAAGGCAGCAGGAGAGTGCAGGGGGAGAAGCCAGGGCTCTAGAGGATCCCCAAAATGGAGTGGAGACACCCAGGCCATTCATTCATTCATTCATTCATTCATTCATTCATTCATTCATTCATTCATTCATTCATTCGGTCAGTCATCAGTGCCTTCTAGCTGCACTGTTCCTACTGGGGGAGCCCAAAAGCTTGGGTAAGATATAGCTCCTGCCCTCAGGGAGCTTAGTCTGGTAGCTAGACAATTAAGAATTGACCATATTTTTTTAACATGTTTAAAATCTCTGCATAATGCTGTATTGTGATATGCAGTATTCCATCCCTTGTGGGATCCTCCTTTGACCAGTAGCATTAAGCAGCAGTCCCCAAAGGTAAGCCTGAAGCAGACCTGACTTAGCCTCTACTTCATGCAGAACTTTCTCCCAGACTCAGGCCATTGTCCTGATTTTTCCCTACCTGTTAAAACCTGCTGTCAGATCCTTTAGTCACACTGTGTCTGTGAATGCAAACTACTGATAACACCTTAAAGTATTTACATTTTAACTGGGCTGGGAGCCTCAAACTAAAGGGGTCAAAATGAATCATCAGCAGGTGGGAGGCCAGGGTGTGGGGAGGTTGTGCTGTAATGGTTTGGGGTGGTTAATCTTCCTGGGCTCTGGGAGAGAAGACAACTCCAGCCCACCAGCTAACCTGAAAGTTTTTATCTCCCTTTCTGTGTCTGCTCCATTTCCAGCCCAAGTAATATTGGTCGACAGTTTTCTTTTCCCCAAGCAAAAGTCTGCCCTGGTTTCTTTCAGAGGTTTCCAGGATGGCCAGCCACCTTGTTGGGAGATTCTGAAGGCCCGTGGTTCAATTTTCCAACCTGTGCCACACGTTTCCTGATAAATTCTAGGTTGTCCAACAGAAGAGCGAATGAGAATTTAAAAGGAGAAATACAGTCAAGCAAATTATTAATCTGGACAATAGCTCGAGAACCTAATGTTTTAAAGGCACTTTGTCTTCAGAGGAAGGCAACAGGAAATGCAAAGCAGTTTATCATTCTAACTTGAAAATGCCATTTCGCTATCCTTTTCAGTTATTTCGTTGATTTGTTTTGCTTAGCTCCGTTTAACCATCATCCAACCCTCTGTGTACCAGCATGGAGAGAGCTCATTGGTGGCAGCTGCAGGAAGTCAAGGACAGCCCTGGCCACAAGCTAAAGCTGTTCCTTGTTCCTATTTCATTTTTATTAACACTAGAAGCCAACCCCTAGAGTGTTGTTTTTCATGTGGAAATAGCATGGGGCTGCTATGTTCTGCAACAGGGTTTAACGAAGAGTCATTCAGGATAAGGCAGGGCTGTGGACAAGGCAGGAAGGGTTGGTGCTAAGAGGGGTCTGGTTTTCCTGGCTTTGCTGATGACTGTATAGTTTTTCATAAGTCAGTCAGCCTCTCTGGGATTCCTTTCTCCTCTATAAAACAGCAGGAGGACTCTGCCCCTATTAACCTAATAAAGATATGCAAAGCTACAAGGAGCTGTTACATAGGAGAGTGCTGTCTCCATTCTAGGTATCTTCCCCAAGTAGCCACATGTGAGAGTTGAGCATCTTTGTATCCCTTTACCCATGTTAGATGACTTTCCCCCACCCCGGTCTTGCCAATATACTTCAAAATACCTTAATCGTATTTTCCCTGTGCACTTCTTTATTTTCAAAAAATAACACTCCCCATTTGAAAATGAAGGACACTAGAAAACAGATGGCTCTTAGGGATATAAGTAATGAAATCTCAGGATTCATTTGCTTATACTTGTTAACACTGAGAGAATTCTCATATCCCCAAGGTGAGAAAGGTGAAAATGTGCAGGGGGTCCTCCTGTCTCACCTCCTGCCCCACCTCTGACCTCAACACCTCTAGCTTCCTCATTGCCCAAAGTACCAAAGGAAGATTGCATGCCACCCAGCAGGCTACTGGCACTTCTCTTTTGGTTTCCCATTGCCCACACTAGATATGCTGAGCACTGCGGTTCAGGTGCCCTTGGGTCCTGAGAGAGCATTCTAGGTTGGTGATTGTAAGACAAAGCAAAGAAAGGTTTAAAGGGGGAACACCAGCCCCCAATCTGTTTGTATGGAACCTTTTCTTTATAGGTTTACAGATTTAGAGCAAGAAGGGCCCTTCAAAGCCATCTAGTCTAACCCCTGCATTTTACAGATAAGGAAACTGAGGCTCAAAAGGTTAAGTGATTTAAGCGTTAAGAATTAACACATTCATTCATTCATTCAACATATATTTATTTTGCCAGTTGAGGCGTTCTGAAGGCCCAATTAGAAGCAGTCCAGTCCACACAATACAAATTTACTTAAAATCACCAGAAACAAAAGCCAAGAGTACCTCTCTCTCTCTGCAGAGATTCTTATCTTCTTTTGTTCTGTCCAGTACTATCTTTGCAGGAATCTTTTTTTTTCCCCCATTTGGACAAGCTCTCCCTTGACATCACATTCACATACCTTCCCCTGTCATGTGTTTTAGTGTGATTACTGACTGATTTCCATTCCCACTGGAGGACACTCAGGTCCGAACAACTGAAGCAATTCTCATCCCCTCTCATTGTCCGTAGTTGCTACTGGCCCGCCACCCCAGCCAACACATCCCTCCTGGGAAGGAGCCTGAGTCACCTGTTTGTCTTTCTTTGCAGGGAGCCGAAGGGCAGAAGCCAGGGTGTGGATATGGAGGAAGGGCTTCAGACTATAAATCAGCTCACAAGGGATACAAGGGTGCACACCCAGATGGCCAGGGCACTCTTTCCAAAATCTTTAAACTGGTAAAGTAAACAATTATTACAGTCCATGAAATGCAGGGCCCACAGAACAACAGAGATGTGGCTGTCTGCACAGGACATCAGTCACAGACTTCTTAGGGTGCTCGAGATGCTGTATGATCCCCTTATGTACTAGGGGCCAGATTTCTTCAGTATCAGGGAGTAAGTGGGGTCTGTGCATCAGGGGGGACACTCACTCTGTAAGCGCTTGGAGGCACTGCTGAAAGAACTTTGCCAATAAGCCAAAGAGTGGAGTCTGTCTCTAAACCGGACGTGGCAGTGGCTTTTTCTTAGATAGTAACGAATACGTTTGCATTCCAGGCCCAGAAGAAAAACTTTGCAAGGTATCTCCATCATCTCCAGATCGTTGTCCCCAGAAGAGCCCTTGCCACCCTTACCCTGTTATTAAACCCCTTAGCACCGCAGGGGTGGCTTGGGAAGTAGCTGCACCTAGGACTACAAGTCTTCCCCCACTTGGTGGGCTAAAATCAGATTCATCTTTGCTCATGAATAGAAAATGACAAAGGTCACCGATATTTTAATTTACTGTGCTAGGAAAATTAGGAAAGACTTCAGAGGATTATTCTAGCTAATTTCAAGAGCAAATAACTGTGACCACTCTCAAATATGAAAAATCATAGGATGTGGCTGGAACAAACTTTAGAAAGCGTTGTGGCTGACCTCCTTTTGGGAGGAACTTGTCACACTGACCCATTGCTCTGCTTTGTTATATTACTTCTTTTATACAACAATTTTCTCCTTTTATATGAGTTCCCTCCCCCCCCCCCAGTAATCGACTCTCATAGAGAATACATTTCCTAAGTGAATGTTTCTACTTTTTTCCTCTTCATCACAGTATGTCACTTACTCTTAAGCAAAACCAGCCCACTCCCCTGCCTTACCTGATGTCGGAGAAGTTGGGATTAAAGCAATTACTCAATTCAATTTATTCAATCCATGTCGACAAATACTTATTACGCACTTGCCTACCCCGAACACGGTACTTTATTTACAACTTAATGGGAGGAAGAATAAGACAGCACCCAAATAAAGAGTGTATAGGGACAGTGATAAGGGGAAAGGAGAGATTCAGACAAAATGCCTTCAGAGATGTTCATGGTCTTCAACTGTGGGGAAAGGGAAGCCTCCATGAGGCAGGAGGGAGGTTACACCTCTGAAGGAAACGTACTTCAATATAAAGTTATGAGGAAGGAATCTGCTTCAGGAATAGAGGAAGGCCTTGCTAATGGAGGTGAGAAAGAGCTATTGAAATGTGATGGGTGAGCATCTCACCTTAGTTCAGTTGTCCTGTGTCTTAGAGTGTGAGAAGAGAAAGGTAGAAAGGCTGATTACAACCTGGTTATAGATCAGTTATATGTGAGGAACTTCAGGCATTTCTACCAATGGAATGTCACAATCAAACTGCATGGGAACAAATAACAAGTCTAGGATGAGAGGCAGCATAGTATTGACTTTGGAGCAAAGTCCTCTCCTGGCCACTAACTCCAAGTCACGTACTCCCTCTGTGCCTCAGTTTCCTCATCTGTAAAATGAGGGAGTTGGACTGGTGATCTCAAAGATCCTTTCTAGTACTAAACCATCAATCCTGTGATCAGTAGGGAGATAGATACAGGGAGAAAAACACCAGGTCATTACACCTATGCTATGTTTTTTTGTTGAGAAAATCACAAGTGGCAAAAGTTTTTGGTTAGTCTCTCTAGATTAAAGTGGGATATCATATTCCCTTGGCTCTAATTTGCTATAGTTTAGAGAGTTTAACATCCCTCCTAGGACTTATGTAGCTACTGAGTAATATCAGTTAACATTTATATAGCCTTTTAAGGTGGTAAAGCAATATATAGATATAGATATGGATATAAATATAGATATGTAGATATATAGATATGAGATAGAGATAGGGATCTATCTATCTATCTATCTATCTATCTATCTATCTATCTATCTATCTATCTATCTATCCTTATTTGATTCTCACAAAAATCCTGAGGTAAGTCCTATCTTTACCCCCATTTTACAGAGCGTGACATCTAGTAAGTGTCAGAGGCAGGATTTGAACTCAGGACTTCCTAACTCCAAATCTAGTGCTATATCCACTGTGCTCCCTAGATGTATGCTACACATATGTATTGTCATACATAATAGTGTTTGTGTATATGTATGCACATGCTTATATATACAAACACATACACACATACATATTTGTCCCTTTAAGTTTTAGGGCATTGTCTAGGATTCTAAGAGGCTCGGTGACTTGCTCATGATCTCAATGCTAGTGTATGTCAAGAAGCAGGGCTCAAACATTTCTTCTGGACTCCAAAGTTGGTCTTCTATCTACTTTGTAACATCGCTGCCTCTTATTAGCAACTGATTATCCAAATACTTTTTTTTTTGTTTACAAAAATGGCCTCAGAGAGGGAATCAGAAACTTATCATGGCCATATGTAAAATGGGAACTGTGCAGGGGGAATATCATAGTATTGTTCATCATTGGCACTGAAAGAAAAAGGTTAGTTAGAGGTACTGAAACTTCATTGAGACTGCTGGAACAAGGTGGTTCTGAATTAAGTAATAATCTGAAATAGAAAATATTTTATATGAACTCTAGTTTCAGGGTTTTGAAAATAATTACAATAGGGGCAGCTAGGTGGCGCAGTGGATAAAGCACTGGCCCTGGATTTAAAGTACCTGAGTTCAAATCCAGCCTCAGACACTTGACACTTACTAGCTGTGTGACCCTGGGCAAGTCACTTAACCCCCATTACCCCACGAAACAAAACAAAACAAAACAAAACTACAAAAACAAACAAAACAAAAAAGAAAAGAAAAGAATTATAATAACTGGAACCAGACACTACAAAGAAATCTAAGCAGAGGCCTAGGTAGGCCTGCTTTGAAGAGTACAGATGAGTCATTTGCAACTAATGTTAAAAGCAAATAATAAAAAGAAAGTGTGGGAAAGGGCAAGGAACATTCTGAAATCTTCTTCACACTATTAATTTGCTTAGCAAATCCTTTTTTCATAGATTGTACAGAAGGAAACCAGTCTAAGACAGAGAGAATTAAAGCAGGTTTTAATAGTAGGGAAACAATAAGAAGGTTTTTATTACAGACATACTTCTCTAGATTGATGGCTGAGAGGTTTGTTCCTGTTTAATAGGCATTTACCTTGGTATTCACAATGCTACAAGGAAATAGATTGAGATGGCCAAGATTTAATGCCACCTAATACAATTTAACATATTATCTTCTCTACCTTTTCTAACATTTTTTTCTCTTTTCTTTTTTCTTTCTTGGATGAGGTGGAGGTGAGGGAAAGGAATTGGTATTTTGTCAGCTCAGAGTTATTTTGAGGAAAAATGAATGTTGAAGGAGACCACTGTAGTCTTTTAAACTAAAATACACTGTCTCAAATGTAGGCAAGAGGGTTTCTCCTTTCTATTTTGAATAGACTAGAACTAGTGTTTGCATATACAATAGGGCAACTTTCTCACAGATTCAAGGTCCAATGTTTGTAAGAGATAAAGTTTGCTGGGCCCAGGCTTCCTCCTATTTCATATATAGCAACCATTTATTTTAGAGAGGTATTTCTGAGATGTTTAATGGGTAAAGAGAAGCCCATAAAGCACTGAGAGAAAAGGCCTGTTTCAAATGTTAAGACAATTTCTTGCCAGGTGCTCATAGCATTTTACCATATCCTAAGATGGAATCTTTTCTTTAAGGAGACTTCTTCCTGGCTCTCCCATTTAATGACTTCAAATCCAAACTTCTTCTCACATCCTTTCCCTAAATTACTCACCCCTCCCTGCTTTCTGTAAGCTTGAAGTGGAATGGCTCCATGAGCCAAGGGACTTGAAATCTAGTTATGCACGTGGCTAACATCTCAAAGAAAGGTTCAGATTAATTTGCTGGTTACATTTTCAAGCAGATCTTTAAACAGAAGCAGTTTGGGCTGCCAAGAATTGCAGCTGGAAAGGAATATTTTAGGGAAGCAATAAAGTCTGGTTCAATTTTAATGCTTTCCTAACCTAAAAAAAGAAGTAAGGGAATTAATCTTTAAAAATTCAGCATAGTATAGAACAATGAAATCTGTACACAATTAGAATCCACAAAGGGAGATAACTCTGCCCTAATTAAAGGTATTTATTTTTTCCTTAAAGTCATATGCTTCAAGCTAAGGTGTCCAACGACACATTTGGAAGTAAAGGCCACAAGAGCTGAGTATAGATTTCCAAAGAACAAACTAAGAAGACTAATATGGAGCCCCAGATAACATGTCAGGCACACACTTTTAGCACAGCTAAACCTCACTTTTTGCAATAAATGGTTATGTAACTTTTTTCTTAACTCAATAGGAGAATTCAGCATTAAAAGGTTTTCTCCAAAGCAAGCTTCATTTAAAGGCTGCAGAAGTTGAAAAGCTTTGCTGTTTTGCCCCAGAAGGCAAAAGTTTGAAGGAAACACATTTTAGTCCAATATATGAAAGAATTCTCTAACAACTTGGTCGGTCCAATGATGAAATCGGGGTGGGGGGGTTGTTAGAGAAGAAGCTCCCTGTCACTGGAGGTGTTTAAACCTTTGAATGGCTATTTTTATGCTTTTCTCCAAAAGGGATATTGCCTGAAGATAACATCATGAAGCTATTGGATCCTATGGAACTATAATTCCTGTAGTGCAGGGGTTCTTAACATGAACTTTTTTCTTTTTTCTTTTTTCGTGGGGCAATGGGGGTTAAGTGACTTGCCCAAGGTCACATAGCTAGTAACAGTCAAGTATCTGAGGTCAGATTTGAACTTAGGTCCTCCTGACTCCAGGGCTGGTGCTTTATCCACTGTGCCACCTAGCTGCCCCACTTGTTTCTTAAAATATTTAGATAACTACATTTCAACATGTTTCAACAGGCTTCCCTTGTAATCATGTGCATTTTATTTGATTCATTTAAAAATATATATTCTGAGATGGAATCCATAGGCTTCACTAGACTATAAAAGAGGGTTGACAGAAAAATGACTGCAGTAATTAAAATACATTCCATAGCCTTGGAAGGTCCTTTCTAACCTCCCTTGTCCTGTAAGACTTCTCTTTAACAGGTTTCTTAAAGCAAGGAGTACTTGTAGTTTTCAGGAGAAAAAAAAAAAACACCCTCACATGGCTCCTTTTCTCCCTTCCCCCCAAAAGAATACCCCACATAAGCTATGCAGAAACAAAATCTTTCTGATTGTTAGTTTCTTTCCTCAGATATTTTTAGTTAATCCTGCTGCTGCTTTAAAATACTTTCCTAATTTTTCTAACTATATATAGAAGGATAAGAATAGGTCAATAATTGTTCAAAGCTCTTTAATTTTCTTCATGGCTGAATGACATCTTGCTTTCCTGTGGCCCATGATCAAAGAGAAAATTTGAAAGAATCGAGGGACTGAATAAGTCAGGGACTATCATAACATATGGGGGAAAGAATGAACATCACAATTCAGTTTCCTTTAAGTATTTCATCCCAAACTTTGCAGAAAGTTAGTACACTCCTTCCTTCCTTAAGCTAAATTAGTAAAGAATGACTCATTGTTGGGGGAGGTGTCAGACAATTCTGGAAAAGAGATGAAGCATCTTTCCTTTTCTTGTGGAGGACATACACCCAAATTGCATTTAAACCACTGGGCTAGAACTGGACCAGAATCTGGTTTTGCACTCTCTTCTTAAACCAAATTTCAATGAAAACCAAGAGATTGAATGTATAACTTAAAGGCACATTGAAATGCTTCTCACTGTAACTTACCAGTCCTACAATATCAAATTGTTGAAAAAATCAGAGAGAAATATTTCCCAAGGACAACTGTTACTTGATTTTAAAAAATTTCACTCTTTCTTGCCTAACCTTAACTTTGTGAATGGTTGTTTGTACCTATGTGGCTACCGAACTCTTACTTTGGTTGAGATTGGCCTAGGGACCTTAGAGGTAATTTCATCCATTTACTAAAAGAATAACAATCACTTCACCAAAATAGAAGTCCTAGAAGTTTGTGTTGGAGTATCTAATTCCAAGGGACAACTCACCCTGCAGTGCTTGAAAACTTGGTTAGCAAGAGCCAAAGGTTTAGCCTGAGAAGTGAAATGAAAGGTTCAATTGGTTTTTCCCTAGTAGGCTCTATCTTTCACACGTTTCCTGATTAAGCTTTGAGCATGATTTTGATCCCTTCAGTCCCCCACTTAACACCTTTTAATGGTTCCCTGCTGCCCAAGAAGAGAGGCCATTCATTCTCTTTAGTCAGGAAGGTAATTAAGACCTTCTATTCTGGCTCCAGACTAACAGATGTGTCAAGATTCTCCAAAACAGCCTGTGCTTCTTGTCCTTCCTTATGTCTGCATTACTTTGCCCTTCTTTCTCCTTCCTCTCTGCCTATTGAAAGCCTGCCCCATTCTTGAAGTCATACCCCACTCCATGAAGCCTTCCCTCATGCCCCAAGTTAAAAATTATTTTAATTGCTCAGAGTTGTACTTTTTTTTTGTAGCTTATTTATGCACTCGTGTTCTGTTTTGCATTATGTGGCTCGTTTTATTTGTTAGACTGTAAACTCCTTGCAGCGATCCTGTCTCTTCCAGCTCCTTGGCACTTAAGTGGCTTTTGAACTTGAAACATTGGTGCCATAATTTTTAGTGGCCTATCTGTAGTCAGTAGCCATCTATCCATCCAATTATCCAACAACTATTTGCAAAGCACTGCCCTCGCCACTGGGGTGAGGTACAAAGATAATTGACCCAGTTGTTACCCTCACAATCTAAAATACAAACAAAGCATGCAGCTGGCCAACAAGGACCTATATTTGTAGGCCTTCATGAAGTGGCTGTGTTGATAGATGTATGCAGACCAGAATTGCTCTCCTCTAATCTTTGGCATTTTCTATTCCACAGGGAGGAAGAGATAGTCGATCTGGATCGCCAATGGCTAGACGCTGAAGTTCTTCATTGTCTTTACAGTATTATGTACTTGGCTTCTTAATATAACTGCCTTAAATATTTAATATTTGCATAGATTGCCTAGATAGACAAGCAATTTCTCACCTAATATGTCTATTGAGTTGTGTGTGCAGTAAGTAGAGTCAGACAACATCCTACTGGCAATTTCTGGCCAACAGTTGAATGGAAAAGAAAAAAATAAGAAACACAGAATAGTTTTAAATGCTTTTTTTATGTTTTAAAATAAAGTAACAGATTCCTCAGAGTATTCATTCCACTTCAGAATGCCCCCTTCCACACCCAGAAATACATTGGTCTTCATTTTATCAAAGCTCATTCCATCAAATCTCTCCATCTTTGGATTTTTTTCTCACTGATCCAGTGCCTCAGACTGGCACCACAGAACCAAAGCTTTTGTTCCTGAGCACTGCCACTGAAGACATGCCACTGTGGAAAACACATGTGCAGAGTTGGTATGGACTGTTGATCCAAGCTTACTTTGTTTTTCTTTTAATGCCCCATTCTCTCACCTCAAAAATACTTTATTTTTCATAACAGGATTAGGCAGTCATAGAGTGGGTTTACAAATGTTGGGAGCTCCAGGTATGTGAAATGTGGGACAGGGAAGCTGTTAACAGTTTTAATGTGATAGAGAAAAGAGGGGGAAGGAAATTCTTCCAGAATTGCATTTGCTCATCACACCCAAAAAATTTGAATTCGCGCGTGTGGCAGAGAAAGGAAAAGGACGTCAAACTAGGGCTGGGCTATTGCCTCAAAACAGGAAACAAAAGGAATTTCCCAGCAAAATGGACAATTCTGAGTGTACACGTGGCCACTGGATGTCACTGCTGCTCCACACAGGCAATGATATCATAGTATTTCTTTAGCAGTAATAAAAACCAAAGGCTAGTTTCCTGTAATAAAACCAAGAAATCTAGTTTCCTGCAATAAAACCAAGAAGTCTAGTTTCCTAAAGGAAGCCCGCTCGCTAGTTAGGAGATTTTCAGATAGTTCTGCACATCTCACAGTAGCATTGCTAGTTTTCTTGTTGGCCTGGCAGTGTCAAACTGGTAAGCTGCTCTGAAACCATGAAATCAGTCCTAAGTTTTTAATGGCAGTGTGTAAGCCAGTCCCCAGCTTCTGTGAAAACCTGACTACTATAGTTGCCTTCTAGAAAAAAAGCTAGAAATAACAAATTAGACATAGATGTGTAACTATTCATGAATATACTGACTTATCTACATGTGGTCTGGAATGCACCAACCATATGTGAATTTAAAAATAAAAAGCTCTTCTGAAGTGCGCTGTTTTCTAACTTAAATAAGCCAAATATTTCTTAACACTAACTAATTGATTGATCCAAATATTTTGGTTCTAGCATATTCTTTATAGCCAGCAACAGAGCATCCATTGTTGGTATCCAGCTTTAATGTTAATGAGTACCAAGAATAGTTAATGCGCCAATGCACCGTTTTTAATTCCAGTTCACCTTTCTATGTTTAGTGTACCTATAATTAAATGTCTGTTAACATGTAGCAATGCATGAAGAGAGGGTAAGGAAAAACAGGAACAAAGTTAAGGAGAAAAAAGCCTCCAAATTGTTCAGCAAAAAAAAAAAAATTACATCTTTGAGCTAAATTGCTGGATGTATTTTCTCTCTGTAGATGTGTTTTTTCTCTGTAGCTTCTCCCCAAAAGTAAACTCTGCAATATAGTTGAGTTTAAAAGTCTACACTGTGCTCAAAAATGGAAAAATCTTAAGCTTATAAAATTATTGAAATAAAAATGTTTAATGCAATTTGCATGAGATGTCTTATTTCATTGTGTCAGAATTTCAAAATGTGGGTGCTTGTAGGGGAGGGAAGATGAGTCCCAAGAGTTGGTTTTTGTAGCACCTGCCACAGTAACAAGGACCTGAACAACCTCAGGGATTCTTCTTGGATAATATTCATTATTAGAGTGGTTTATAATAATGAAATAAAGGCACCATTATGAGCAAAGTGGATTCACAGGCATATTTCTCAAAGCATCCATATAAATATTTAATTATTAAGTATTTATAAATGATTAGTTTCCAAATACCCCATAAGGGTAATTTTGAAATTTTTTTTATTCAACTTTCATCACCCTAGTTCCTTGGAGGTTAGGAATGGGAACTCTTGGTACCTTTTTTATATCTGGCCATTTCTGACTCATAGGAGAAAATGCAAAGGATTGATTTTTAAATCTATAGGCATTTATAAAACTTTACCTTCATACAAAGGCATGCAAACTTGAGGACCTAATTCCATTCAAGTAATATTTCCTAAGATCCTACTTCCCAAGATGCCTTCTAGTAGGAGTGGCAAGGGTTATACAAATGAATAAGACTATGCTTGCCTTCAGAGGGATTATTATTTGGGGAAGGGGGAAGAGGGAAGAGTAGTAGATAATAAATACACAGTAAACAACAATATAACGCAGAACATAATTGTCTTAAGAGAATTACAAAGTTGTGATGGGGGTTTCGAACAGGAAAAGCACCTAACTGCTTTGGGGATCGGATAGTTAGTGAAGACCATGAAGGAGGTGGCATTTTGAAATGGGCCTTAAAAGACAGCAACATATATCACAGCATCAAGGACAAATTAAGATAAAGGGGATTAGAAAGGGACGAGTTCAGAAGACTTTGAATATATCCGTGTAGCTAGAATGTAAAGCTGGAGAGTAGTGAGAGACAAACGATTGGATCTAGGGGACAGGACATCCTTGAATGCCAAGTCAAAAGAGTCTGGACTCAATTCTGCAAAGAGCAGAGATGAACAGAAGTTTCTGAGAAGGGGAGTGGCAAGTCCAGAGTTCTAGGAAGATTAATTTGACAGTGGTAGGCAAGAGCATTTAGAAGGAGAAGAATCTGGAAATGAGCAAATCATTTAAGGGCTACTGCAGTCATCTGAATCATGGATAATAAGGACTTCAACTAGAGTATGGTAACGAAAAGGGAAAGAAGCCAGATGGGAAAGTCCTTGAGATAGAATGCAAGCTCCTTTAGGGCAAGATCTATTTTTTATACTTTTAGGCTTGGTATTTGTTGATTGATTTAGAAGGCAGAATCAGGGGCAGCTAGGATAAAGCACTGGCCCTGGATTCAGGAGGACCTGAGTTCAAATCTGGCCTCAGACACTTGTCACTGTGTGACTCTGAGCAACCCACTTAACCCTCACTGCCCGGCAAAACAAACAAACAAACAAACAACAACAACAAGATGGCAGAATCAAAAGGACACCATGAATGAATGAGGAGGGATAGGTGAGGTCAAAGATGATTCCAATTATGTTAAGGCCTCCATATGTTAAAAGATTCCATTTCTGACCCCCCTTTTTTTGGAGGGGAAGAAATCATATAAAACTCAATAAACTATTTTAAAGGTTTCTATTGTTGAATATTAAAATATAGTTTTTGTATCTGCCTGTCTCTTACAAACAGATCAGAGAAATAATGTTTAATCTCTCCTATAAAATTAATAAAACAGATCAGAGAAATTATATTATTTTATAAAATCTCCTAACAAGATCAGAGAACATGATATCCATACCTGTCCTCCTATGAAACAAATCAGCTACAGACAGAAAAAAAGTATCGATTTAATATTTTATCCCAAGAAGAAATATAACACAACATGATCATGTGGAGACTCCCCTCCTAAGAGAAGCTCGGGGGACTCCCCATTTCTGAGGGTATATATGGTTTTAGTCCACTAATTACAGGGCATTGTCAGTTTCAATAGTATGATATAGAAATCAACCCAGAAGCAAAAAGCAGTTTAACAATTTCAGTTACAACAAGTATGGAGGATATACAGAAGCATCATGATAAAAGAGGATGCTAAAAAAGGTTTTGGAAAGGATGAGGATGCCCATATGTTACCATAAGATAGGGACTTACTATCCTGAGGGAAAAGAAGTTACTAGGTAGGGTCTTTTATCTGCTAGCTATTTGGGTTAAGTTTGGAGTTCACTTGAAGGACATTTTGCTCCCATTAGCCCAGGGTTTCATAAAAAATACTTTTGGATAATAAGGTACCTCCATCAAATCCAAGTGATCCAATATTCATTTAACACCATGAAGATACTTAGGTTATTAAAATATATTCAATATATTTAAAATGAATATAGTTAGGAGATAAAATCTAGTTCTCTTATAAATTCACAATTATAGGGGCAGCTAGGTGGTGAAATGGAGAAAGCACCGGCCTTGGATTCAGGAAGTCTCAAGTTAAAATCCAGCCTCAGACACTTGACACTTACTAGCTGTGTAACCTTCAGCAAGTCACTTAACCCTCACTGTCCAACCAAAAACCAAACCAACAAATAAATTCACAATTATAATAAGATGCTTTGGTAAATAGCTTAACATAATAATGAATGAAAAGGCATTTATTAAGTGTTTACCATGAGTAAAACACTAGACATGCAAACAGAAAAATTAATGCCTACTCTCAAGGAGCTCACATTTTAATGGGAGAAGACAACACATACAGGAGTTTTCAGCTTCAAGTCTGATGGAAAGAAGCCCATGGCCATTAAGGTGCAGTGGCAAAGTAAGTCATAATGCATTTAATGCCATTTCCAATGATAAATCATTAGTTTCTGATATTGAACTATGTGATACTGTCAAGGATGTTAGTATCCAGAACCTTCTTTTTTTGAAATTTCAGCACCAGAAGCAGTTGACAAACCACATCTTCATGGGAGATTATTTCCTGGAATGATAGCTTCTGGGGCAGGGCTGGAAGCAGGGTCATTAGTCTGGGGAGTACTGCCATTTCCAGGGCTCTTGGGCTTACACTACAATTGTATTAGTGGTAGCAAGGAAGGCAGGCCTTCTCTCCAGTGACTGTTCCACTCAGTAATTGGTATAGGGTCCAAGTTATAAGTGGTCTGAGGTACACTATTATTCCCGAGGTTCTTGTATTCTGGATCCTATACCATCTCCATTGGGGTCCGAGGAAATGGCTGGGATGATAGTGGTTTGACCTGCTTGGCATGTGCCACCTCCTATCTTTCCCTCAGGAAGCCATGTTGGTTGAACTAGGTTGACTTTCACGAGACAATGAAAAGGGAGAGAAACATCTGACTTTACCCTTCTTTGAATCCATACCTAAAGAAATCTGTATACTTTTTCTAGATCAGTTTGTTACAGGTTATTTGTTAAAATGAGTTGAAGCCATATGGTTAAGAAGATCAACATATAAAATCCCATGAATCAAAACTCTTCTTCCAGTGTTGGAATTTATGCTGTTAACAGATTCAGATGCCTAGACACTGTATTAACCAGAAAAAGTGTTGGGTTTTTTTTTAAATTAGAGTCACTGAAAAAAATTCTAAATAACATCTTACTATACAGAAAATACTTGTCTCCTTGCTCATTCAATTCAGAATTTAAGCACTGCCTTTTGCATTACCATAGTACAAAGTAGATCGATTCATTCATTACAAAGAAAGGACAGCAAGACAGATGAAGGTGATTGCTAATGATGCACATCAGATCCAGAGAGAGAACTGCTACAGAGAAACAAGGCAGACGAAAGGATAAGCTGGAAAGCAAACATACTTATGGAAGAATGGCTACAGAGTGGGAAAAGGACATTATATAAACATTTTGAGGTCAATGTTATGAGAAATAACTATACTATACATTTTTCCAACTGACACTTTTCTGTTCAATACAGATTAACTTCCAAAGCTTTGAAATACTTCTTCCCTCCTCTTTCTTCCTTTCCCCCAAATGCTTGTATGGTAAGATATTTGTTCATTTTTCTTTCTCCATCATACATGTAGTTAGATATTAAATTCAATTCTATCACTGAGTTCTTATAATGTTCAAGGTACAGTGGTAGGCATTGTAAAGAATACAAAGATGAGTTAAGACCCCATTCCTATTAGCTGTATGACCCTGGGCAAGTCACTTAACCCTCACTGCCCCCTCCCAAAAGACCCTATTCCTGGCTCTCCAGGAACATATAATGGTAAGAGGGAAGGATAAATACATAACTATACTGTAGAATGGGATAGCATGGTTCCACAGAAGTAACAAAATACTACAGAACTTTGGAGGAGATTTTATTTTGTGGGAAATGGGGAAATGTTGAATGTATCTGAGCAAGGAAGTAAAATGGCAAGAAATGTGCATTAGAAAGACTGATCTGGCAGATTAATTGTGGTAGATGAAATAGAGGTGAGAAAACAAATAGGAGGGTATTTAAATAGCCCAGGTGAGAGAAAGGGTGTTTCAACAAGCATGGTGGCAGTAGGAATGGAAAGGATAAAAAAGGAAGCAGAATTAGTAGGACTTAGCCTAATTGGAAAGGAATGGCAAAGTAATGAGTTAAAGATGACTGTAGAAATCAGATGATGCCATTGGAATTGGTGGCGTGTGTGCTGGGAATAAAATTATCAACAATTTGATATTAAGGGCTGCATCTTCAAGATTTAGAAACCTAAATGCACACTGAGGTGAATAAAGAAACTGATATGGGACAAAAATATTCTTGGAATTAATGTTATACTAACTTTCAATGATGTGGTCATGCATTAGAAAGGATTTGTTGCATAGGTAGATCAAATGATCAAATGCTATATGTAAGGTATTATTACTTCAAGTCAAATCAACAAGCAATTATTAAGCAACTTACCATTCTTTGGGGGGGGGGGCAGGACAATGAGGGTTAAATGACTTGCCCAGGGTCTCACAGCTAGTAAGTGTCAAGTATCTAAGGCTGCATTTGAACTCTGGTCTTCCTGAATCCAGGGTCAGTGCTTTAACCACTGCACCACCTAGCTGCCCACCAACTTACTATTGTTTAAGAATTATGCCAAGTACTGGGAATACAAAGAAAAACAAAAAAAGTTTCAGCCTTCAAGGAGCTCACAATCTAATGTGGGGATGAAAACATGCAAACAACTATGTACAAACACACACACACATACATACACACATTTGAGAAAATGTAGATATTATCAGAGGGAAGGCACTGACATCAATAAGTACTAGGAAAGGCTTCTTACAGAAGATGAGATTTTAGTTTAGGTTTAAAGGAAGTAAAGTTGGGTGATTAAAAGGTGAAGAGGGAGAAAAGTGTAGGTACAAGGCGGGCAGGAAGTGAAATGACACAGAGTAGGGAGATGGTATATGTGTGAGAAATAGCAGTAGTTACAGGATTTTAAAGCATATGGATGGTAGTAAGATATAAGACTGGAAAGATAGTAAGGGGGCAAATTCAGGAGTTTAAAAGACATTTGTCGTTGAGTTGTTTCTGACTCTTAGTGACCCTATTCAGAGTTTTCTTGGCAAAGATACTAGAGTGATTTGCCATTTCCTTCTCTAGCTCATTTTACAGATAAGGAAACTGAGGTAAGGAGGGTGAAGTGACTTGCCCAGGCTCACACAGTTAGTAAATGTCTGAGGCCAGATTTGAATTCAGGTTTTTCTGATTCTAGGCCTGGAGGTCTATCCATCGTGCCACTTAGCAGCCCTAGCAAAAGTTGCAGAGATTTTATATTTGACTGTGGAGCCACTGGAATACTAAGCCACTAGAGTTTATTAAATAGAGCAGGGCTTCTTAAACTTTTTCCATTTGTGACTCCTTTTCGCCTCAGATATTTTTATGGGTATATAGGTATATAAAATAAGTATACAAATTAAACATTTACTGCCAAATTTTTTGCGACCCCCCCCCATATTCAGTTACATGAACCCATATGGGGTCATGACCCCAGTTTAAGAAGCTTTGAAATAGAGGAATGACATGTTTGGAACTTATGTTTCAGGAAGTTCATTTTGGTAGCTGAATGGAAGGTATCTTGGAGGAGAGAGACATGAGGCAGGGAGGCCAAACAGAAAGCTACCGTAATAGTCAAGGCATGAGGTGGTAAGGACCTCAACCAGAATTCTGGCAGTGTCAGGAGAGATGGGGAAGTATGAGAAATGGAATCAACGGGACATGGCAACATACTAACATAGCAGCTGAGAGTGAGGTGTCAAGGATGACATGTAGGTCTCAAAACAAAATGTATTTCAGCTATTTGTGTAACATGATATGTTTTTTCCATAAATATCAATGACAAAATTTGAATAGGAAATAAAATACTTCCCATTGAAATATGGAGCTCCTTAAGGGAAAGGATTGTTATTGCCTTTCTGTTTCCCCAGTCCTTAGCACAATGCTTGGCACATGCTAAATGCTTAATAGATGTTTAATGGCTTCTAGGATTCAAAAGTTATGTTATTAAATACCGACTAAAAAAATACAGAATCCACGGATTCTAAAGCTGGAATGGACTTTAGCAATCTAGTCCAATACTCCACAATTGATAAATAAATAAATTAGACTCCAAAGATATTGACTTTTTCAAGGTCAGATTGCAAGTAACTGAGTTATCTTGATTCTCAGTCTGGTTTTCTTACAATATCTGATGGTTAAACCTATTTTTCCCCCCAGTACTTAAGTTTTGCTAGTAGGAAGATAAGGCAGAAGGAAACAAATATTTATGCCAATCATTGTGCTAAGCCCTTTACAAATATTATCTCATTTGATCCTCACAACCACCCTGGAAAATAGGTATTAACTATATTATCATCATTCCTATTTTGTTGTTGAGGAAAGTTAAAAAACAAAACAAAATAAAACAAGAGGCTAACATTACTTTTCCAAAAGCACACAGCTAAGAAGTGTCTGATGTCGGATTTGAATTCAAATATTCCTATCTTCAGGTCTAGTAGTCTATCCAGAGTGCCACCTACTTGCCTTTACAGGGTAAGACTAGGAAAATACTTTTATTCCAAGATGCTGATAACTCCAAATGTGCTGATCTTAAGATTCTTCGATCACATATTTAGAGGCAGAGAAAACCTCAGAAGCCATCCAGTCCAATCCCTCATTTTACAGATAAGGAAACTGAGGCTCAGTGAGATTAAAATTACTTGTTTAAGGTCAAAAATATATATAGAAAGCATTAGAGGCTAGGTCTGAACCAGAATCACTATTCTTTCCACTGTACCAATGCTGAATTGAGAACCTTAAATATTTCATCTCAATAAATTCAAGGCTCTGCAGACTCATTTCAGAGTACTTTATAAGCTACTGGCACTAACAGCATTTTAGAAATAGAGGAAAAACGAGAGGAAACTTTTTTTCTTTTTCCAATTAACAAAGGTATAGCCTTCAGAACACCAAAGTAAAGGTAAAAGCGGAAGTTTTAAAGACGGTACAGCTTTCTGTCAGAAATTGAAATCATGAATTGTAGAACTGGAAGAGGTTTAAGAAGCTATTTAAGTTAACCCACTCATTTCACAGGTGAGGAAACTGATTATTTTAGTTTTTAGACTAACTGATTCTAGAGGTTCCTTCTACTTTGCCAGACTGTAGTTAAGGCAAAGATGAATTCTTATTTTGACATTTTAATTGGACATGGACCATATGATAAACTCTAAAGTATTTAGGATCATATATTGAATATGTGAAGCAATCTTAGTCATTAGTCCAACCCCCTTCATTTACAGATGAGGGAAGTGAAGCCCAAAGAAGATGGTCACACAAATAATAAGAGGCAGTTAGAATTTGACTTCAAATCTACTGCTCCTACTACATTCAGTTCTTTTTAAAGATCCTCAAACAGCATATATGACAACTAGAGCAGTATGTCAAGGAAAGCCCAAACATTCTATCTATAGGTATACTGGTGCTATCTTTATTTCCATTTTCAAGGTTTCAAGGTTTTAAATTTTCTTCTGCATTATTTTAAACATATGAACATAAAATAGAAATCATTATCAAGAGATAGTATCTTTTTGTGCCATTAAAACCCACAGTATAATACACAGCCACTAAAAATTAAAGAGTTTAAAAAGCACTGCTGACAAAATCGGATCCGTTTTATAACAATAGCAACTGGGAACATAATCAGTTATGACACCGATCCTTCATTTCAACAAACATACATAGAATACAGCTGGGTTGTTTCCATAGACTTAAGAGAGTTACCTTACCAGAACTCTCGAATTCTGGCAACTTTTCTACTACTAGGAATTTTGGACTTCATCATGCAGAGATGCTGAACTTGGCTTGATGTGCTTTTAAAAGAATCTAGATTTGTTCCATTGCAGCTTAACACAATGAGGTTGCTTTATCAGTCTGGACCATCTTCCTGACAACAGTGTAGATGGGATGAATAGCTTGTGTTTTTGTTTTATGTGTTTTTTCCTTTTTAGCTAGAAATGCTTGTTCTTAGTACTCTCCAGGTTATGGTGGCACCAGGATATGGATAGGTTTGTGGACAGTAGAGTGACATTATTCTTCTGCTTAGAACAATACACTGCTCATGCTTTCCCCATCAATGAAAACGTGGACTAGTATGTCTAAAGCTGCTTTTCTTCTGTTCTCATAATTCAATTTCTGAGAAATAAGGATATTCCCAATTACAAAAAGAAGTCCATAGGCAAACATTTTGTGTATGTGAAACATACATTAAGAATATTTCAGTAAACATAGGACACAATAAAAAGAAAATATCTACAAGCTTCAAGTATTGGGGGATTTTGTCTGGAGCAGTATCTGTTGTCTGTGTGTATACAAGCTTTCACAGTTTTTGAGACTGTAAAATATGATTTAACAGGTAGTCAATATGTTTAGGTTAAATCTGTTGTTTAAAAATGCATAAAAAAGCAACTGATGGAAAACAACAAAGTAATTTCCCCCTAAAGCACAAAATAATTAAATATGCAGGAGCTTTTAAATAATATAAAATACTATTTTTATTTTTCAAAGCCAGTACATTTGGCTTTGGGCAGACTGCTTATGCATTTCTAATACAAAATTGGATTAAATAAGTATCATCTGATCTATAAATAAACCATGAAACCAATTTGAAGGTAAAAAAAGTAATTTTTCCATAATTTAAAAAATTAACTTTCTAAATATTCTACAGTTGTTAACTACCATGAACAGATCACTCTGCTGTGGTAAAATTTGTAAAAGAATAAAACACAAATCCTGATTTCATCAATACAAATGTCATCCAGCTATATATATATATATATATATATATATATATATATATATATATACACACATATATATATAAATAATCAATATCACACAAAAGATTAAGTAGCAATATTTGTTAAAATAACTTATTTCTCCCATAATTTTACATTGAGTAACTTGTATTTTAATTGCTTTAAACAATTTGATCAGCCATTCATAATGAGCTACAATAGTACTACTGTGTATTTTCTTTGAGGGAGGGAACAAATTCAAATATGGGCAATATTAATCAAATTTTCCACAAGATATATCAATTCTGCCAAAATAAATGGAAGCATCTCTATCATGGATTTGTAAGACCAGCAATCTGGCACAAAAATTCTGCTATCCCCACTATTTAAAGAATATAACAGATAGAGATGGGCTTGAAAAGTGCAACATTTTCATTGTGCTACTAAAATAATTAAAAGGCAAACAAAAAACTTCCATAGGCACCCTAGCAGGGATATCATATTAGATAGGGCAAAAACAAAACAAACCCCTGATTTTTCTAAATTTGGCTGTTAAAAAGTCCAAGAAGCCTAAATGATATAAATATAAATTAAGTGGAAAAAAAGAACAAGAACTTGGATCAAATTAGCACTTAGAGGATTTTACCTTGACAACTTCAATTCCTACATAACTGTTTCTAGGAAACTATTAGTAATAATCACGTCTTTGATTGACCATTTTGGCACACAACTATTGTAGAGTTAAGCTTCTGAGAACATCCTTAAGCAAAAGTGACATGTTCTTCAAATGAATTTTCACAAAAGCAATTCTATGTACAATTATGCATTCTTGTTGTAAAAAGATGTCACTGACATAAACTGTATGAAAATCATTTTGGTATAAAAATGTGTATTTCACAATAAAAATGTTGCCATGGAAAAGGATAATTCATGTGAAGAATACACAAACCCAATTTTCCCTTTCTAATTTGTACATGTATGCATGCATCTATATAGTATGTAAATTATGCCTAGGAGAATTTATAAAAGGAAAAGTCTATCAACTACTGCAAAGAAAATAGTTTTTCTAAAACATTAATTATGTTTAAATGAATGTGTTTGGATTAAGATTAAATTGTATATTTGGGGGTAAATAAAATTTAACTGGATTTAAAAAGAAAGATTATTTTCAGGGAGGAGCTTAACTTTTCATTTTAAAAAGTCTTTCTTAATTTTCAGTTTCTACCACTATAAAACTATGAATGGTGTTCCCCTTCCTCTCTATTACTAACTGGACTGAGTACTAAGTGAAATACTTTTCCAAGGAAGTCATACCCCAGCTTTAAGTTCAATATCTTTGAAATGGCATTATTTCACATTAACTGTGTGCTATATGTAATTATAGCAAAAGCACCTTAAGCATATTATTATCATAGATTGAAAATGTTCATTCAATTTTTAAATGCAATTAATTTACTAACAAGAATATTGCTTAGGATGGTCAACACCTAAAAGAAAAGTAAAAGTATTTGGGCACGTATCTATTGTCCATGCTCTCATTTACAAGACTCAATTTGCAGCTCACCTTCCAGAGAGAGATGACATATTTGTCAAAGATTACAACGTTTACATTTAGAAGAAAAGAAAGTCATATTTAAAGCCAAGTTGAATTTTATTTTTCTTCTCTTAAGAAACTAACCTTAACTTATATTTAAAGAGGAAAAAATGGTCATATTTCTGAGTAACTATTTGTGATCCATACCTAATTAAATCACATCATATGCTATGGTATGAAAAAAGGTGTTTCTTAATACGCTCAATCTCTGAAAACCCTGCTTATGTCCAAGAAAAAAAGTTCTTCTAAAGGAGATTTCAAAAAAAAAATTATAATATAAAAATCAACCTTTTAAAGATTAGATTAAAATGTAAATTGTTTTATAGTCCTCATATTCCAAGGAGTTTTATTGTATATGAGCAGCTTTTAATATCAGGACAACAAACCTGGAAAATTACATTCATAAGTAAACATGTACAAATTAAGTTTTCTTGCCTCACAAAGTAGAAAACGTCACAGAATGGGTGATTTTCTCCTCTTTCAAAACCCTTCTTTCCAAACTATGATTAGACTTTAAGTATGTGAATTAAGGCCTTCTGCACATTCCCAGGATAAAATTAACCAATATAGCTGACTTAACTAAACATAATAAATAGACACACAGGAATTGAGCAAACCCCTGTTAACAACTCATCTGTCATAAATTCAATGTTAAAATAAACAAACAACTTCAATGCTGTGAATGCCCATAAAGCCACTAACATTTATCAATATTCCTAAAGTAGTGCCATACATTGTTTCAAAGGAAAAGTGCATAAAAATAGAACCTCTACCACCGAAGGGCAATTACAATTATCCAAAACAAATTGTTTGGAGTCAAGTTTAGCACTGACTTTCATCAGAATCCTCAGGATTTATATAAATCCAGTACCACAAGAAGATTATTTCAAGTTTTTTAAAAAACCAAAGTTTCCCCCCAAAAATATACAATACACAAAGCAGTTTGGAAAAAAAGTAATATTATTTAACATTTTCTGACTTAAATATTTCCACATAACAAAAGGTATTTTCATATCACCAACTATCTTACTTATATACATATGCCAAAAGTTAACAAAAGAATCAAAAGATGCCCTATCAAAATAACAGTGAAATGTCTCTTCCTTCAATGACTTGAAATGATCTTTTCTTTTAGTACACACAGCCCACATAATATTTACAATCAAACAAATGTATTTCTGAAACTAAGGTAGCAATGTGGGCACATAAAAGCAATTATTTGGGGAGGGGGAAGAATAAAATAAAACCCAGCTTTATATTACATTATAATAAAATGAATATTCATTTATTAATAAAATGAATACAATACTGATCTAGAAGTGCTCATGTGAAGTTGAAAACTTTGATGAACTCTCTCTATAATTGGGACTAGTACTATATTTACAAAATATACTGTTCAGCCACACAGAGGCCCATATATCTGTATATATACATACATATTTATATATAGAACATATAAATAATCTCAAAGGAACAAACTAAAATGAAGCAAAGAATTTTCCATCTTTGGAATGTTGAAAGGATGACTTGCACTAGACTCCAGTATAAGGTTTGAATTTGGTTATGGACATATTTATGTGGCACCTTTCAGAAAAAAATTAAGCAGTTTGCTTAGGCAGTTTCAATGAAATAAAAAATACATTTGTTTACACACAAAGGAAAAATACTGGTGAATTTCTAGATTCTTACAGCTCACAGCAGAAACATATTCATTATCTTTTAGGGTATCCTGAGCTACAGGAGCTTCAGTGCTAAGAGTCTAGTTTAATAGGGTCAGTACCTCCTGCCTTCAAAATATGGCTTGTGCTTTCTGCAAGAATCCAACTCAAGGAGCTGAATATATATTTATGCAGTGTGTGTGTGTGTGTGTGTGTGTGTGTGTGTGTGTGTGTGTGTGTGTTAGTTATGTGTGTGTATACACACACACACGCTAATACTAAGCACTTTGTTTGGACAGCTTAGTTTTTACCTGTACTTTAGATTCACCTTTTGCACTCTACTTACTATTTTCATGCCCCAGATACTATATGCTAACTAATGATTAGTTACTTTTATTTGAGAGAGAATTGGTCCAGCCATCTCTCAGGATATGAGTTTAATTAATTTACCATAACAGAAAAGACATTTATTACCACCAGCCGAAATATACCAAAAGAAAATAAGTGGGGGGAAAAACTTCACTGTGCATTGCACATTTTTTTTCCTGTACTTCACGCTCTTATTTTAATTTTTAATATTAAACTAGGTTTCTCATAACAAAAAGTGTTAAGTATCAATTCTCATACTTTCCCCTATTGGCAACCCGCTAATACAATGAAATCACACCCCAATGATAAGATCCAGTGAAAGCTTTTCTTTTTTTAAAACAAGATATATTGGCTGTGGATTAGAAGATGAAACTGCCTGTTGCATTACCTGAGTTCGTTGATTTGTTGATCAATGAGCACAAAACAGTTTACCTTTTTCCTACTTCCTCCTACCAGCTTGTGAAAGACAATGATTCTTTTAAATAATGTTTGATAACTAAAAAACATGTTTTGTTAACACTTTCAACACTTGAAGCTCCAAACAAAAAATCCAAATGCTTTTCCCGCTTTTCAAAATTTAACTTCAGAAATTTTGTTGTTGAAAGCATTATTTAAATTATCATCGAAAGACGTTGGTTAGGCTCTGCCATTCATTTGAAGTTTCTTGACCAACCTCTTCCAAATGGAGTGCACGATGGAGATCTTCTCCTTCTTGCTCTTGATGAGTAGTTGATTCCTGTAAAGTACCTATAAGAGAAGAAAAACAAATGAAGAAAGTATAAAATAGAAACACCTCAAAATTAAAACTAAGAGAAATAATATAATTATGAAACATCATGATCTAATTTCTTTTTGTCTTTTTGTTTTTGTGGGGCAATGAGGGTTAAGTGACTTGCCCAGGGTCACACAGCTAGTAAGTGTCATGTCTGAGGCTGGATTTGAACTCAGGTCCTCCTGAATCCAAGGCTGGTGCTTTATCCATTGCGCCACCCTAGCTGCCCCCATGATCTAATTTCTATCTTCCAACAAAAGTGAATTTAGCTATAGATGAATGTCTTAAATGTTTGTCACTACTTTGAGAACTGATCCATATAAAGCACCCATGATGTAGTTAAATACAATTATTCACTATCCAAATTGAACAGAGAGCTTGTATTATTATTTCAACAGGTCACCTTTACATAGCATTTTATATACACATGTACTCTCATTTAATCCTCGCAATGATCCTATGAAGTAAATTATCACAGTTTTTATAAGTGAAAAATTGTATTTCCTTCAATTCTAGGAGAGGAGAAAGAATAAAGCCACCACAGGTTATATATAAGGTATAAAGGAAACTGATTGCCTCTCCTTTTCAAGCTTTTCATTCTCTGTGCACAGTCTGTAATCTTAACCACCACCAAGTACATGTCACTAAGCTCTATCCCATCAAATATTGCAAGCTTCTCTGTTTACCCCTTCTCTAAGGCTTACTCTCTATAGCAAATTTCAAATATATATAATAAAAAATTTTTATTTTTGTCACAGAGTCCCATCAGAGGGTTCCACCATTTCTAAAAACTCTAAATTTATTTCCTTTAACTGTTGCTTTTTCTTTATATTTAAGCCTGGGGAAATAAAGTGTATGGAAAGTTTTAAACTAAGAATGTCCTATTAATGTAACATAAATAGGGCAGAAAATATACTTGCTGCTATCTGATAATCTACTAGGCTAGGATGCAGAAAGGGAAGTGTGAAAACACATTTGAGACATTCTATATGGTAGGGCTACAGAACAAAATCTCCTGATACTGCTTTAGATAATACCATTCTTTTAAAGAATAATTGATTAAATGATGGTCTTATAAAAAGGAAATAAACCTAGAATTAGACACCATGGGCTCTGAGCTGTATGTCCCTATTCTTTCATTCAAATCATTATGTGCAAGGCACTGTGTGGGATTTCATTCCAGGTGAATCAATGGAGAAGTACCATGAAGTTGAAAAATACTATGGGGTACTGTTTCATTTTGACACTTGTTAAGTATGTATTAAGTACCATAGCAGAGTTCGAGATGCTATTAGATACAAAAATTAAAGAATATATAGGCTCTGTCTATTCTATCTCCACAGAGCTAAGATACATATACACATTTTTTGTTGTTATTGTTAAATACTTTTTCAAATTGTGTCTAACCCCACCTGAGCCCATTTGTGTTTTTCTTGGCAAATATACTGGAATGGTTTGACATTTCCTTCTCCAGCTCATTATGCAGATGAGGAACTGAGGCAAACTGGGTTAAGTGACTTGCCCAGCATCACAGGACTAGTAAGTACCTGAGGCCAGATTTGAACTCAAGAAGGTGAGTCTTTCTGACTCCAAGCCTAGCATTCTATCTACTGCACAACTTTGCTATGCCACCCCCACGTAGCTAAGGTGATTCACGATGATGATGAAGACAACAAGAACAAAAATAACTACTCACATTGAGACAGTTTTCAGATTTTTAAAGACTGTCTTTGCAATGCCTCTTAGAGGCAAGTAGTGTAAGTATTAATATCCCCTTTCCCCCCTCTAACATGAAGAAATAGAGGTTAAAGAGACTGGAATGAGGGCTACTGCTTCTAAAGCCAGGGTTTTTTCCTATGCCACGTGAGGATGTCACAAACAATGCAGTATTTAAGTTTGGCTTTAACTGTACAAATATAGATGAGGGTAGGCAGGGGTCAGAAAGAGGCATTCCAGATGTAGGGAACAGAATGTGTTTCCTCTTGGAACAGTTAAGAATGGATATTGTCAAACTATTGTTCTGAATGTCTCCAACAGCTTTTGGAATATCAAACTTATACTTAAAATTACACTAAAACAGAGAAAAAAAAGACTCAGGGTCTGCTAAAGGGTCAGATCTGAGGACAAAGGGAAGAGTAGAGAGAAAGGAGAAGGTACTCATGGACTTTAGGGAAATTAACAGTTGTTGTGGTTTGTCAACCAGGAAATGGGTACAGCAGGGTTCAGGATATTATACATAGCAAAGAGTCAACAAGGCATAATGGATAGAGAGCTGGTTTTGGAATCAAGAAGCCCTGGGTTCAGATCCTGCCTTTAAGTCACAGCCCAGATATGTGATCACAAATAAATCACTTAACCCCTTAGTGCCATCTGAGAAAACTTATTAAGACTCTAAGTTTTAGATGAGTTATGAATTTGCATCAGGTAAAAGATTTTCTACACCAGAAATTCTTTTTACCAATGAAAACACAAGTACTGCTGCCCCTCAAAATATTCTAATGTCCATAACCCACTTCTAGGTTCCAAACATAATGCAGAGCACTTAAGCTCCTCAACAGAGCTTTGTGAAGCAGTGGGACAAGTTGGTCAATACAGAGCAATCTTATAAGACATATGAAGAACACCTGGGAAGATCACAGCTCCCATTTCAGTAGTTAGCTTAAATGCCAGGCCCTGAAGCAAAGTGCTCTCACCATACCCACAGGACCTCTTCTTTCAATCAATCAGTCTTTCAGTCAAAGGACTGCAGGGAATGCCAGGTAATACCTACAGATACATGTCTATCCTTTCATCCAGCAGTAATTTCTGCAACCTTATTTCCCCTCTACTTGTTTTTTAAGGGGTAATCAAAGAAGAGAGTCCCCTCCAGCCAGGTGCAGGAGGAAAGAGATGGGTTCAAATCCTAGCTCTGAAATTACTCCCGCTAAGACCTTCAAAGAGTCACTTACTGTTGCTGGGCTACAGTTTCTTCATCTGTAAAATGAAAGGGATAGGCTAGAGGATCTCTGAGAGGTTATTTTAATTCTAAATTTATGACCTATAGTCTAAATTGAAGACATTTCCAATGATCACTGGTCCTAAGAAGAATAGAAGTGAGTATAACAAACTCACTGATATTAATGAAAATCTTGTAATCATTTTGCCATCAGCATTTTCTTCCATTGGTGCATTTCAATACACTCACTTAAGAAAAAATGAAAATAACAATACTTACCAGTATAGCTATGTGCTCGTTTCATATGGAGTTTCATATTGCTTTTCTGTGTAAAGCCCATTGCACAGTAATCACATTTGTATGGTCTCTCTCCAGTGTGCTTTTTCATATGTACCTGAAGTGCACTCTTCTGATTAAATGCTTTTTCACAAAGAGTACAATGAAATGGACGTTCTCCTAAATGAAGGGGAAAATATTTTAAAATTTCCTATATCAGAATCCATTAGAAAATAAGACATATTTAAAAAACAAGTCTAGCTTTGTAAAAGTAGAGATGTTATTTTAAAAATAATGCCCACTTCAACTAGGTGGCACAGTGGATAGAGCACCGGCCCTGGAGTCAGGAGGACCTGAGTTCAAATCCAGTCTCAGACACTTAACACTTACTAGCTGTGTGACCTTGGGCAAGTCACTTAACCCCAATGGCCTCACTAAAAAAAAAAAGCCCACTTGATGTCCCTGTCACTAAGATAATCCACATTTGTTTTATCCCAGTTAGTCCACACTGAAAGAGCATAAAAATTTAATAGATACTTATTTAAAGTTCCAGTAACTCAAAGTAAATTCTTTAAAGTAAGAGACTATAGTTGTATATAGTTTCCTATTTCCTGTTGCATCTAGCACAAACTTGGGCATGAAATATAGGAGGCATTCAATAAACACTTTTTATTCAGTTTAAAATATCTCCAGAGACACTTGCCTGAACAGACATGGCAGAGTAAGATTACAAAGAACATTTCATGCAACCAGTGGAGTTCAGGTTTTATTCAATCGTCTGAATAAGACAAAATAAGGCCCTCAAAGAGGAAGGTGGCAATGGAAAGGTAGAGCAGCTGAATAAAATATTTTATAGCTAGATGTAACAGAACATGAAAAATGATTAGATATTGAGAATAAGGGGATAAAGAAGTCAAAGTTGACTCCAAGATTTTAAGCTTGGGTTACTAGTGGAATACTGGTATGATCAAATGAAGTGGGAAAATTGAGAGAAGGGGCCAAGTGTTTTAGTGAAAATGATGGGTTAAATTTTGGAGATGCTGAGGTCAAGAAAAAATATCTAGGCAGAGATATACAGTAAACAAATGGAAATGTGCGACTGAATATATAGATTTAGGAATCATCCACATCTATAATTAAAGTTATGAATGAACTAATTTAACAAAGAAAATGGTATAGGAAGAGATGACGGCCAAGAATAGAGCCTTGAGAAAGACTCCAACTCTGGGAGTGGAAATAAGAGAAATGAATAAAGGATATAGAGAAGAAATAATCAGAGGCAGGAGAGCTAGGAGAGCTAGAAGAGCAGTTATCATGGAAATCAAGGAAGAAGAGAATCAAGAAGGGATACAAAGAGATTTTTAAAAGTAATGAATTAGAATTACATCTTTGTACCACATAATCTTCATCTTTTGAGAACATCTTTTTTCTACTTAAAACATTTTTGGTATTAGTTTAAAAGTCACAGAAAGCTATTCTTATAAAAATTCTGCATATTAATTCTACAAATATAATGATGCTCAAAAAATGGTTTCCAGCACTTCATCAAGAGGAATTTTGTTGTAATTCAGCTATAAACACACTATACATTTCTATAAATTATTTCACCGCACTCTGGAATATTCCTCTTGTTTAGAAGAAAGCAATTTTCTCATAATTATATTGCCCATTTCATCCAGAAATAGATTGAAATCCCTAGACAAAAACTCTTCATGTTTATTGGTTTCTACTTAATGAATAAATCATGGTTCAGACTATTTTAAAATATGTTTCATGATAATATGTAAATATATAAAATATAGTTAACAACCCCAAATGCTGATTCCTCAAAACTATTGCTTCTTGGTGCATTCAAGTAAGTTTTTATTTTAAATGGCTATTACCTAAATCATGAAATTAACATTTTCCCCTAAAAGCGTTCTCTAAAAGAGGTTCACTTTCAAGATATTTATTTACTAATTAATAATGCACACAAAAACTAAAGACAATTGTACATACTATCATAGTACCCATTTCCAAAACCAATCACAAACTTTCCAAAACAGACTATAAATATCCCTGGTTTAAAAAAAATAAAAAAGAATGAAACAACTCTACTTTTTCAGGACTATTTATGCTATTATGTATTTCTTTCCTTTATTCACCCAATTTAGGCACTTACTGCATAGCTTTGAGGCAGAAAGACACAGATTTAACTATATTCAACATTAATGATAGAACTATCTATTGAAAGGATAAAGATATTTTTTCCTCATATAATTTTTTGGTTTGACTTTTTGTAATATACTATTTTCTAGTTGTCCTTTATCTTCATCTTCTATAAGTATTAGATATATAACATTCTACCTATGTGGAAGTCTCAACCCAGAACACAACCCAGAAACATGAAGCAAAAAAGATGTCTTAATAAGGAAAAAAAAAGTTTGAAATTTTGTATGTTAAATATGAAGGAATTTCAATTCAACAAAACTTTATTAAGATCCTGTGATGTATGTCACTATGTTAGATACTGGGAGTATGATGCTAAAAAATAACACAGTCCTGACAAACTCAATGAATTTATATGCTTAGAGGCAGAACAGGCAATACTGTACAAAACAAAGCAAAAAACACTATGATACAAAGTAGAAGAGATAAAGTGCTTTATTCTTCTCTATGACTACAATCTCTCACCTCTTTGACCTCATTATGGTCTTTGGTTGTTCATTTATTCCTGATTTCCTAGTTTTTCAATCTTGTTCTAGCCTCACTTTTCAGCCTTGTATTTCCTCTTTTTTTTCCTATCTCTTCTCACGGTTTGTCAGTTTTTTCCTGCTCCTTAAACTACGATGTTGCCTCAATTCTGTCCTAGGCTCTCTTCTTTCCTCTCTCTACATTCTCTCTCTGGAAAAACTCATCTATTCCCATATCTGTATTTATCAGTTCTAGATCTATAGTTCGTATTTCTAATTTTTTCCCCAGAGTTTAATATTATCTCCATCCAGATGGCCAACTGGCATCTCAAATATGCCATGTCTAAAACTGAACTTTTTTCACTGATATTGTCCTCTTCCCCTAACTTCTTTGTTTCTTTGAAAAGTGTCACTGTCATCTTCCTAGTCACCACTTCTTGTAAACTTGTAGTTATTATTTATTAATTCCAATGATTCCTACACATTCCATCAGTTGCCAAGTGTCCCAAGTCCTCTCATTTTTATCTCAGCAATACCTGCAGCATCCATTCCCTCCTCTCCTTTTTCAATGAAACCATCCTAGTATAAGCATTTCTATCTTATCATCCAGAATTGTGATACAGCCTTCCTTCAGTGCATCCTTGATTCAATCTACCCTCTACATTAGAGGTGTCAAACATGTGGTCAGGGGGTAGGAGCCCACAAAACCCCAGAGTAAGGCCAGAACCAGATTAAAATGTAACTGGGAAATATTTAACAAAGGTAATAAAAATATAATGGAATATAGATATTAATAATATGTAGTTTTTAAAGACATTAATAATAATGTATGGTTTTCATTAAACTATATATAAGGTCCCTGGGGGGTCACATTAGAGGTTAAATTATTTTCAATGTACCTCATTTAAGAATGAAAAAGTACATAATCAAGATTCTTCTCCAAAATTATTTTTTTTAAGTTGTTTTTTTTTTGTGAGGCAATTGGGGTTAAGTGACTTGCCCAGGGTCATACAGCTAGTAAGTGCCAGTGTCTGAGGCAGGATTTGAACTCAGGTCCTCCTGAATCCAGGGCCAGTGCTCTATCCACTGCGCCACCTAGCTGCCCCTAAAAGTTTTTTTTCTTTTTTTTTTTTAGTGAGGCAATTGGGGTTAAGTGACTTGCCCAGGGTCACACAGCTAGTAAGTGTTAAGTGTCTAAGGCCGGATTTGAATTCAGGTACTCCTGACTCCAGGGCCGGTGCTCTATCCACTGCGCCACCTAGCTGCCCCGCCCCTAAAAGTTTTAAAAATCATTTTGGAGAAGAATAAACCTTCAGTTATCCTTTAGGTTTCCATATAGTTAAGCTTTTATTATACTTGTAGCTTTAATTTTGGCCAGGCTTCAGAGAAAATATGATTAACATCTAATTAAATAGAAAATTTTTATTTTAAGATCACCTCCACTAAAATCCAACAAGCATTTTAATCAAGTACTTACTATGTATATGGCACTGTGGTAGGTGGTGGATATATAAAGACAAAATTAAAACAAACAAATCATCACTTTCCTCAAGCTTATATTCTACTGGAAAGCTACTCAAATATATTTGTGATATCATGCATTTGGAAATTCCCTCTGTTGATGCAGATCACAATCTATTCTTGCCTACCTATGGCATGACTTGTCTATTTTTATATTTCTAGCTCATTACCGGTGTCCTACCCAATGTGCTCTTGACCCGAGTTTTGAAGAAGATAAGGATTTTCAGTAAGAAGTGAGAAGCAATGGGGCAGCTAGTTGGTGCAGTGGATAGAGCACCAGCCCTGGAGTCAGGAGGACCTGAATTCAAATCCAGCCTCAGACACTCAACACTTACTAGCTGTGTGACCCTGGGCAAGTCACTTAACCCCAATAGCCTCACCAAAAAAAAAAAAAAAAAAAGAAGTGAGAAGCAAGTATATTTCATGTCCTGGGTACAGCTATGCAAATAAAAGTAGGGAGGAGATGGATTTCTGAGTTCAAAGACTAGTAAAGGGGTAAATTTGGCTGAAATACAGTGTGTGTAAAAGAAAATAATATGCAAAAAACCTGGAGATTTTGGAAAGTTTAAAATGCAAAGAAAAGACTTTGCTTTTATCCCACAGGCAAAGGGGAGCCACTGATTTTTCTGAAACAAAGGAGTGACATGGCCAGACTTGTTCATTAGAAAGATTGTTTTGGCAGCTGTATGGAAAATGGCTTGTCACAGAAACAGACAAAGCAGAGTCCAATCAAGAAGCTATTCTACTGGGGGCAGCTTGACTTGAATTCAAATCTGACCTTAAACACTTGAAACTTACTAGCTGTGTGACCCTGGGCAAGTCACTTAACCCTTATTACCCTGCAGAAAGAAAGAAAGAAAGAAAGAAAGAAAGAAAGAAAGAAAGAAAGAAAGAAAGAAAGAAAGAAAGAAGGAAAGAAAGAAAGAAAGAAAGAAAGAAAGAAAGAAAGAAAGAAAGAAGGAAAGAAAGAAGGAAAGAAAGAAGATAAGAAAGAAGGAAAGAAAGAAGGAAAGAAAGAAAGAAAAGGAAAAAAAAGCTGTTCTATCAGTGAAGATGAGAGGGAATGAGCTAAAAAAGAACAGTGACTATGTGAAAGAGGAGAAGGGGACAAATATGAGAGATACTAGGGGTGAGGGAGAAGAAGAAGTGGAATATAACTCTAAGATTATGAACCTAAATGAAGTACCTTTAAAAGAAAGTGAAATTTCAAGGAGTGGATTTGAGAACTTTGCCAATTCTATGAAATTGTCCTTGATTCCTCCAAGAAGAAATGACCCCTGCCTCCTCAAATTTCTCATGCTTCTCTGTTGAACCTCTCATGTACTCTTATGTTAACTTGTATTAGTTATTTCTGTGTTTTATTTTTGTTTAAGATTGTAACTCCTTGAGGGGATTGTCTTATTCATTTTTACATCTCTAGGGCCTTTCACATAATTAGCACAAAACAATAAACAAACATACTTGAATTGAATCAATTAATTCAGAGTGTATGTATATATATGTATATGTATGTGTAGACCATAAATTCCATTCCCCAATATAGGTAGATAAAATTTTCATCATGTCTATTCCCTTGAAAATGCTTCTTTAACATCACAATTATCTAAAATTCTATTTTACCCAAGATCTCACTCATAAGTGACAACATTAAGTTTACTAATAATGTGATTATCATTTATAATTTGTGAAGTATAAGACTATACACAAATTTTAAATAAATTATAACTGGAATATATTTTATGATTTTAAAATGTATATATAACTACTATTGTAAGTATTCCTATATTGTATATCATTAACAGGATCTTAACCTTTTGTATGTGCACTGGAAAGAAACTATTTAAGTTAAAACCACAAAGATACTATTAAATTCTAGTAAATTACATTATTCAAAGTTATTTTCTCTTTCCCCATTTTCCAAAGTCAAAGTAAAAACAAATGAAGCAAATAATAGCAATTTTGAAGCTATAAGGTCAGGATAGGAATATCAAAACCTTTGACTCTAAAAAGGCATGTAAAAGAACATATTCATTAAGTATTGGGTGAAATTAATTTTCCTTTACACATTAAATACATCTATTATAGATTTCATGTTAAATGACTATTTTCACTTTGAACTTTGTTTTCCAAATGACCAACAACTTAATTTTGGGGATCATTAAAATAAAAGCACATCACTCTGTAATCATTAATTACCTGTGTGAATTCGGCTATGTCTTTCTAGTTGACTTGGTTTAGCAAATGCCTTTTCACAAGTGTCACACTTAAATACTCTTGGCTTCTGAGAACTTAAAGAAGGACCTGCTTGATGTGTCTGCATATGCTCCTGTTCAATAAACAAAAGAATGATTTTTTTTTTGAGACCTTTATGGAAAGATATAAATTTGGAATGGAAGAGTAGGAAAAGAGCGGTCCTTCTCCCTCCCCCAAAACAACAAAAAATCCCAACAAATTGAGGATAGTGAAAGTAATTGTTGTCTTTTATTACTTCTCTATTTTGTTCTATTTATTAGACTGCTTAAATCTACAGAAGGTCATCTAATCCAAGGCTTCTGTTTTATTATCCACTCGTGACCCCTTTTCAACCTGAGAAATTTTTACACCACCCCAGATATCTTAGGTATATGAAATAGGTATACATAACCTTTTACTGTTGCCAAATTTTTTGCGACCCCCACATTCAGTTTAAGAAACTTTGATCCAGTCCAACCTCTTCAACTTGGCAGGAAGATGAGGAAATAGAGGCCCATAGATGAATAGACTTGCACAGTGAGCCATCTTCCAATTTATCATATTCCTTACAATCACAGAACCTGGAAACTGAATGACATCTAAAAAACTCATTCAGTACAAACCTTTGCTTTACATATCTAATTAGTCACAAAGATAGGACCAATAAGCTGGTCTCTGGACTCTCAACTTAATCTTTTTATAATACATACTCAGGGTTGACTATTATATACTTCTTAGCATCTTTGATTTAAGCCAGTTGAAAACATTCTTCCTCTCCTCAAATTTTCCTAGATCATTTTGTGTGCATCTTTCCTTTGACCCAATCACATCTTATATGTATTATACTTATCTATATACATGTCTCCTTGTGTTTCTCACCTCCACAACATAGTTGAATATAAACTCTCTGAAGTTGACCATTTTTAATCTCTCTACTCTGCAAAGTTTCTTTGCAATTTTTTGTAGGGGAGGAGGGAATATAGGAGAGGGTAGACTAGTGATTTCATTTGTGTCATGAACTCCTGGGATAGAAACTACTTCCAATACAGACCAGTAACTGTTCTAGAACTTAAATTTTACAGTGTTATCTGAGGCACTGAGAGGGCTAGGGACTTATACATGGTCACACAGCTAGGATATATCAGAGGCAAGACTTTCAACGCAGATGTCATTGACTCTAATGAAAATCCTATAATCTATAATGCCATTATTTCTCTCACCTTTCATATATCAGGCACTTAAAAAATGTTTGTTGTATTGAATTATTGGAAAATGTGTTGGCTAGAGGAAGACTTGTGGAAGAAGCCCAGTTTTCCATACTTAGCATATATTTGTTGAATTTAAAGTGAAAATTGAATTGGGTTCTGAATGATAGTTAAAATTTGAATAAGGAGGAAGGAGAAGGGGATTCCAAGCGGTTCATATGGCATGAACAAAAGCTTCAAGTAAAGACTGAGCATAAAGTCACTAACAGAGGTGAGAACTGTTGTTAGACAGTGATGGGGGTGTATCAGCAAGGTGTAACCAAACCCACAGTACTAACAATAGAACTATTAAAAACTGAAGCAAAAATGGAAAATGCATTAAAAATGGAGCTAGTTGGGGCTGGCTCAGTGGCACAGTGGATAGAGCACCGGCCCTGGATTCAGGAAGACCTGAGTTCAAATCCGGCCTCAGACACTTAACCCTTACTACCTGTGTGACCCTGGGCAAGTCACTTATTGCCTCACAAAAAAAAAAATAAAATAAAATAAAATAAAATTGGAGCTGGTCACCGCACTGGGGTATTAGGACCCTATGAATAAAGAAAACCTTAACAATCATAGCTGTGTTTTGGGGAAAAGTAATAAGGCATCTTTAGCTCTTTGCTCTTGAGGCAGTGAGGAAGTACAGTGATTAGAGCACTGAACCTGAAAGACCCAAGTTCAAATCCAGCCTCAGATACATCCTAGATGTATGACCCTCGGCAAGTCATATAATATCTGTCTGAGATTCCTTACCTGTAAACTGGGCATAATAATAGCACCAACTTCACAAGGTTGTTGTGAGGATCAATCGAGACATATGCAAAGTGAAGTGCCCAGCACATAGTAGATGCTTATATAATAAATGCTTATTCCCTCCCTCATCCTCTCACTTCCAATATAAAGTCATATTTAAAATATTTAAAACCCTCCAACTAGGGGACAGCTAGGTGGCACAGCGGATAAAGTACTGGCCTTGGATTCAGGAGGTCATGTGTTCGAACCTGGCCTCAGACACTTGAAATTTACTAGCTGTGTGACCTTGGGCAAGTCACTTAACCCCCATTGCTGCTCAAAAACAAAACAAAAAACCCCTCTAACTTAACTTTTTCTAGATTTATTTCATAGGGAGCAATAGCAACCTTCACTCCACTCAAACATTTCTACATTTCAACCACACTGTTATCAGCCGTTTTCCAAACTTAACATTCCATTTCCAATATTTATGCCATGCCTAAAATATACACTCTTCTTCTTTTGTTCTTCTTCTTCCTTCTTTTACACCCCCCCCTTCCCGACGCTGAATATAATTCTTGGCTTCCTTCAAGGTGCCTTTAATGATTTCTCCAGTTGTTAGAATTCTTTTCTTCAAATTATATACTTATTTCCTCTTAGGACAATGCAAACTTCTCCAGGACACACGCTATTTCATTTAATTGCCAAATCTGATGGTTTTTTTTTCCTCAACCCTCATCCTTTTTTTGCTTCTCTGCAACATTTCACACTATTAACCACCCCCATTCCTCTTGGATATTCTCTCCTCTCTGGGCATTTATGATATTGTCCTCTTCTGGTTTTCCTCCTTCTTTGCTGTCTCACCATCCTGATCACAACTTTTAAGTGTGAGTACTCCAAGGCTCTGTCCTGGGTCCAATTCTTTTCTCTCTTCCCATTTTCTCCTTTGATCACATCATCCCATAAGTTTATTGTCTCTATGCAGATAACTCCAAGATATAAATATCTGGCCCTAGTTTCTCTCCCCTGAGCTCCATCCCTTCATTACCAAGACTACCTATTTAATATTTCTAACAGGAAGTCCTAAAGGCATCTCAAACTCAACATGTCCAAAACAACTCATTATCTTTTCCCCTAAATCCACATTCTTTCTAAACTTTTGTATTTCTGTCAAGGGCAATCATATCCTTCCAGTCACCCATTTTCACCTTTAATGTCAATTTCTACTCTTCATTCTCCCAGTCCCTAATTCAATCAGTTGCCAAACCTTATTGTTTCTGCCTTGACATATTTCATGTCTGTCCCCTTTTCTAATGAGATTTCACAATCCCATTCAGGCCCTTATCACTTCTAACTTGGATCATTCCAACAGCTACCTAATTGGTCTCCCTGCTTCAAGTTTCTCCCTTTTCCAATCCATCCTCCAAATAACTACCAATATGATAAAGCACAAAGAAATAAAGCACAAATTTGACTGTGTTACTCCCAATCATCCATTAGGATAAAACAGAAACTCTTGGCTTTTAAAGCTCTTAACCTATCGCTGGATTACATTTCAGCCTTTTTATATATTACTCACCTTCATGTGCTCTATGGTTGAATCAAACTGGTCTTCCTACTGCTCCTCACATGCACTAGCTCCAGGATCTCCTATCTCCATGCATTTGCACTAGTTGTTTCCTAATCCTGGTCACCCCTGTTTCTTAAGAATCTATAGTATTCTTCCTAGTTGAGATCAACTGTTGTATTCTTCACAAAACCTTTCCTGAAAATTCAAGCTGCTACTGCCCTCCTCAAATTTTATTTATTTGGCACAAAAAGTCTATGTGTATACAGTTTCTCTTGATATAAGTTTCCTTGAGAACAAAATCTGTTTCTTTTTAATCCTTCTATAATTAATGTGTAGTAAGTAGTGTGACTACTTTATGTGATATCTGAGACATAGAAGACACTTGATACTTCTCTCTCTCACACACACACACAACTGCACTTGACACCAAAAGAACATTTCCACATACAAAGTAAAATAGGAAAAAGATAATTTTAAGTTAAATCTATCTATAATTATGTAATTTTCTACTTGAAACAAGTTACAATAAATTTCACATTACTTTCAAAGCTGTCTTGCATGTTTGTGCCTCCTTATATCTGTTTTCTTTTGTTCTTTTTCTTTTAAATGTTTCAATGACCCTGTTTCCTCTCTTTTTTTCTTGGTAACATCCCTAGCCTTCTCCCCAAGAAATTCCCTGACCTACAACTTGAAAAAAATAAAAATAAGTAAGCATAGAGAAACAAAATATATCCATTCATTGGCCACATCTCAAAATAGTTAATACTTACTTGATGAATGCCTAACTGAAATGAGTTTTAGCATGAGTGTGTAATACTATTTTTCTTCTTCTTCTTTTTTTTGGGTGAGGCAATTGGGGTTAAGTGACTTGCCCAGGGTCACACAGCTAGTAAGTGTCAAGTGTCTGAGGCCAGATTTGAACTCAGGTCCTCCTGAATCCAGGGCCAGTGATTTATCTGCTGTGCCACCTACCTGCCCTGAGTGTGTAATATTATTACAAGATTAAAGGCAGGGAGGCCGGTTAGAAGGCTACTGTAATAGTCCAGATAACTTAAATAAGATACTGCTATTAGTAATGAAAAGGAAGAAATGGATACAAGAGACAGTGTAGAAATAGAATTAAATGGACTTGAGGATTGATTTGACATGTATGGTAAGGAAGAGAGAGAGGAGTTAAAGAAATAAATGAATATGATGTTTTCAATCTGGGGGGACAGGAGAATTATAGTGCCATTAATAGAGAGAAGGAAGCCAGATGGAAGAGATTCAGAGCAAGAGATGATAAATTCAGTTCTGGACACAAGAAATGGTGGGACCTCCAGTTGATGTTTTCAAAGGTCAACTGAAAATACCTGTGTGGTACTTCAAAAGAGATACAGCCTTGAAGTATAGTGAAGAGCAGCTAAACAATAACAAATAAACTAGGGGCAACTAGATGGCGCAGTGGATAAAGCACTAGCCTTGGATTCAGGAGGACCTGAGTTCAAATCCAGCCTCAGACAGTTGACACTTAACTAGCTGTGTGACCCTGGGCAAGTCACTTAACCCTCACTGTCCTGCAAAAACAAACAAAAAAACCAAAACCAAACAAATGAAAAACACCTAGCACTATTCTTTGGAGCTGTGTGTCACGTACTTATATTTGTACGGTGTCCATGCCCTTAAAATCACAAATACCAGACTTGAAAAATTACTTTGGTATCTAAAATTCTAATATCTGAGGAACAGTATTTATTAAGCATCATTATGTACATTATGTTAGGCATTACATATAGCTTTTAGGGAATTTATGTACCAAAGCTGCCCCAAACTAGGCTTGCTAGAAAATATTCCCAGAATTTTATAACCCAAAGTTACATTTCCCCATGACATTCATAAACAGAACTAAACGTGCTTCAGCCATATTAGATTATTTCTACTAGATATAGACAACAGACTATGATAAAGTATTTGGAAAGCTAAACAAATTAACTTCAAGTTAATCATTTAGTTTCACAAACAATAAAAATAACAAAATTTATATGCTGATGTATTATGTTTTGCAAAGCAAAACATCTCAAAAAATCTCATTTGAGCTTCACAATCTTGTGAAACAGGAGTTATTATTTCCCCCATTTTAAAGAAGAAACTGAAGTTTTCCTAAGGTTAGGAGACTTGCCCAGGGTAACAGACTTAGTAAGTAATGCTGGCAGGATCTGAACTCAGGTATTCCTGATTCCAGGGCCAGCACTCTGTCCAAAATACAGTCTAAACACAAAAAGGTCTAGCTTAAGAAGTTAAAGAGTACCTTCTCTTTGAGCACTGATACATGAATAACCTATCTAAAAGTAAACAAAGAGGTTCAACAATCGCTTCTGCAGAACAAACAGAATATAGGATTTGTAAAATCGAAGATAAACTATCTGACTACACTTAGTGTCAGTTATCCTAATGCCAGTAGCCATCAACTATTCAAATGCCAACAATAATTTACATCAGTCCACCAGTAAAAAGAGATGTTATTTTAGAAAGGAAATTAGTTTGGCTTATCATTTTTATGGGCTATAAACAGAGCTGAAATAGGATTCCCAGAACTTATGAAGAGCCACCCACCATGGTCCTAGGATGCTTACTATGACAAATATACAAAAGTAAACTCCTTAGTGAGAACTATATACTACCTATCTTTCTTGTATCCAATATATTTTCACTTTTATATTAAAAGTCATAAAAAACTGCCAGGCAATTTTGCTATATTAAACATTCATTATGATTTTAAGTTATGCGATTAAGTACACAAATCTGATTTTTTCTCTTTTCTCTAATCCATGACCACTTATCAGAAAGTCCCAAATCATTCTTATTTTGTTCTTAATTGCATATTACTGTCCCTATGATGAAATGATCCTGAGTAGCAAGAGGAAAGACAAATTTCCAATGGAGCCAAATTAGAAAGTACAAACCTTCCACCCCTGAGGAAGAATGGAGCTAAACAAGAAATGCCTCTTCAAGTCCCTTGACCATTTGGTTTAGATAAGAATCTCATGAGAATTGGGGAAGAGGGAAAGTTATAAGTGACAGGCAAGTGTCTGGGTTTGAGATTTCATGACCCTGGGAAAGGAAGCTTTGGAGGACCAAATAGGGAAGTGTCTTTTCGTCCACAGCATTGTGTTAGGAAAGCAAAAAGTGGTATTTTAGTAGCATGTAACCAGGGGTGAATGTGAGATATGCCACAGAAAGCCCAAGTTTGGATGAAGGGGAGACTCATCAGAAAGGACCTGCCTAAAGTCCATACCCTGCCATCTCACAACTGAAGGGGGTAGAAGAGCTTGAAAGATTGAGAAATAGCAGAACTACCAATGAATAAAGAGTAAGACTAGGGAGAAGGAAGTAAGAATAAGAATCTTTGCAACCTTTCAAACTATCACTCTTTTCAACTATTATTGTAGCCCCCACACTGTCCACAGTGTGGTTCCTTACAGTGGTTCATAGTAAATCCCTATTAAAACACATAAGGGGATACATGACATTTACTGGAGAACAGAAGAGAGAATGAAGAGGGCTTTGCAGATGCTGCCACTGAGAGACCTCAAATTTACACACTAACTCTCACTGCTGCTGCTGCTGCCCCTAGCAAAACCATCTAGGGACAACCTCATCGTGTATATTGACATCACCACTGATAATGAGCTCCCAGGTTGGATTACTTTCAAGATATTTGCAGACTAGCAGGAAATTTCTGTGCTCTGAGAATCAACCCTTTGGTTGCAAGGGTTCCTGCTTTCCCACTATCACTGCTGGGTTTCTGAACAAAGATGATCACTTCACATGCTATAATGGCACTGGTGTCAAGTCCACTGACAGGGAGAAATTTCCTGATAAGAATTTCATTCTGAAACACATTAGCCCTGGCAGCTTGCCCACAACAATTGCTGGACCCAACACAAATCCCAAATGACTCTGTATCGCTAAGATTGATCTCTTGGTCAGCAAGTATGTGGTTTTTGACCAGATGAAAGAAAGCATGAATAGTATGGAAACCATGGAATGCTTCAGTTCCCAGAATGGCACGACCAGAAAGAAAATCACTACTACTTGCAGTGAACAATTCTCCTAAGAGTAGTTGCTGGGATTTGGGCGGGGGATGGGGGGAATTTGATCTTTTCCACTAAACTATTCCTCTGTAGGTCTCATCTCCTGTCATCCTTGTACTCTCACTTATAATAAGTTCTCCTTTGATTCCATTTCCCTTTTTCTTTCATAAGTATGCCTAGATGGCCAACCTTAAGTTAAATTCATGATTATGAAATAAAAACTAAGCTATTAAAAAAAAGAAAGAAAAAAGGAATAGAGAGGGAAATTCCTATAAACTTCTCCTCAAAGAGGATTTCTGCTTTAGGAAATAGCTAAGGGGAGCAATGGCAGCTATTGTAGTAATTTAAAGGAAGCAATAAGTAAGTTAGTGCCTTTTCCTTTTGGTCCTTATAGGTGGAATGCTTTGCCTTACTCCTTCACATGCTGAATTACTACCTACTATGTAAAGCCAAGTCGAATGGCACTGCCTCCAGAAAAGTTTCCTAGATCTTTCTATTTACTTAACAAGTTCCACTGTCAAACCTCACAAAGTCTTGTCTTTTGTAACTCTCTAATATACATATTATGTAATGCTGGATATTATACCTATCTGTGCTGGTATCATATGTTCCAGCTAGAATATAAGATCATAAAAGCAGGAACCATGTCCTTTCTACATTTTTTAATATCCACCGTAATATCTAGCACAGTATATAACATCTATAACATTTCATTCTTTCTCCCCTTCTCTCCACTCACAAGGCCACCACACTGGTACTTCATTACCTCTTCCATGGGCTATTACAATAGCCAAATTGGTTTCCCTAGAGTTCAGACTTTTCTCTCTAATCCATACACATCATTGCCAAATGAACAAAATACATATTTCTCTCTTCTAATTTAGACACCACATGTGATTTCCCAGCTCAAGAAGCTCCAGTTGCTCCATACTGCCTCTGGGATACAATGTCAACTCTTGTTCTGGCCCCACCCTGTCTTTACAAGCTCATTTCACAAACTAGCATTTTTGTTGTTTGTGTGAAGACAGTCTTTCACCTTTCTTCATGTCTTTACACAAGTAGTCAGTCCTTTTATCCCTTAAATGCTTTCCCTTCTTGTTTCCACTATTTGGAATTCCTAGTTCCTTTGAAGGTGAAGGTTCAATGAGGTACCACTTCACATGAATGTTTTCATGTTCTCTCTGAAGTGTTAGCACTCTTCCTCTCCCAGAAATTACTTTGTATATACTTTGAATTTACTTACATGTGTATATGTTGTAACCTCCACTTGAATGTAAATTCCCACGAATTAAATGGAGTTTCTTTTTTTGTCTTTGTATCCCATGTATGTCTAATGTAGTGTCTTATACAAAAGTAAGTATTTAAAATGTTACTGAATTGCAATAAATGTGAGTGTTATAGGTTTGGTTTTTGTAGCTTGCCTGGAACATGGAGAGGGAGGCATCATAAATCCCTTAGAAAGGATTGTTATGCTGAATAGCAAATATTTTTCCTCTCCATAAACCCCTAGGTCCAATTTCATGCTGAGGTAATGTAGGAAAGGAATGAATCTTTCAACCAACATTTAACAAAATGAATTTGGGGCCTTCTAATGTTTTTTTTTTCTCTTGTTGTTGTTGTTGTTGTTTTTGCAGGGCAATGAGGGTTAATTGACTTGCCCAGGGTCACACAGCTAGTTAAGTGTCAAGTATCTGAGGCTGGATTTGAACTCAGGTCCTCCTGAATCCAAGGTCAGTGCTTTATCCACTGTGCCACCTAGCTGCCCCTTGGGGCCTTTTAAAAATGCAATTAAATCCAAAAGACATGATGTGAAGATAGGCAATATAGAAAGTGGGAGCGTTAAGAAGCATTCATTGAAGAATCAGATACCTATATTTGTAATATATATGATAAAGAGATTCCCCAGCATTGAGTCATATTCTAAAAAGGTTCAGTCAGAAAAAGTTTGGGATCCAGTATAGGCTAATTTCATTAATGAATTATGTTTCCAAGAACATTTACTAAATATACTAGAAATGCATAAGTATCTCACTGGACACTCTAAAAATGTTTATAGAATTTGTACTTGGAGCACTGGTGATTACTATATTATTTGGGGGGGGGGGGGGTAATGAAGGTTAAGTGACTTGCCCAGGGTCACACAGCTAGTGAGTGTCAAGTGTCTGAGGCTGTATTTGAACTCAGTCTTCCTGAATCCAGGGCCGGAGCTTTATCCACTGCGCCACCTAGCTGCCCCTGATTACTATCATTTTCACAAAACATTTGAGAAATTCTAGATTCCTCAGACCACTGATTTCTAGTAGGATGTACTAACGTTTCCTTTCAGGAAAAGAAAGGAGGTATTTCAAGTCCTAACAAAACCACAATTGCTTATGTCCAACACCCAAATATTTTTTTTTTTTTACAAAATAATGGTTGTTAAAAAGCAAAATGATGATACTTAACCATTCTGAAAGAAAAAATTACCTTGAGATGTGTTGCCCGTTTGAAGGCTTTACTACAGATGGGGCAAACATGGATCCGGTCTTTGCCATGAACTTCTTTGCTATGGTGCATTAACATGTTTACAGATGAGAAAGTGCGATTACATTCCAAACACTGGTTCACTCGAGCTTCTTTTTCACATTGACCGCTTTTATTCAGGTTTGGTGAAACATCAGTTACCTGGAGAAATTTTTGTAGAGAATTACTTTGTATTTTTAATAAATGTTTATTCTTTGTGTATAAGTCTGCATACAGGTCATTAAAAACAATGACATACATGTCAATATTACCTTTTTTTTCTACTTATATTTAAATAGTTTAACTGATAGATATGTTTATTTAAAAAAAAAATACAAGGGACAGCTAGGTGGCACAGTGGATAAAGCACCAGCCCAGGAATCAGGAGTACCTGAGTTCAATCCATCCTCAGACACCCGACACTTGCTAGCTGTGTGACCCTGGGCAAGTCACGTAACCCCAATTGCCTCACAAGAAAAAATACACCCATACCTTAAACACTCATTCAAGCTACAAGTTTTATTGACCTACCAATGCACACAAAAGATATGTATAAATACAATCCAAATTGCTCCTTAAAGGAAATAAAGAACAGCCTAGCTGAAGGAATACTTAGTGCTTATGGTTAGACTATGCCAATGTGATAAAAATGGAAATACTGATAACATTAATTTATATGTTTTAATGTTATACCAGTCAAATTACCAACAGGATACTTAAAAATCTGATAAAATAATAAAATTCATTTGGAAAAGCAAAAAAACTAGAATATCAAGGGAAATGATGAAAAGAAGTAGAGACAGAGGTGAAATAGTATTTCCAGACCTCAGACTATATTATAAAGCAGCAGTCATCAAAGCCATGTGGTATTGGTTAAAAAATAGAGAGACAGAGCAATGGAACAGACTAGACAAGAGAGAATCAGAAACAAGATAACTTAACAACCCAGTACTTGATAAAATGGAAAACACAAACTGCAAAGGAAAAATCTCCTTATTTTATTTTTAAAAAGTGCTACGAAAACTGGAAATCAGTCTGACAGAAATTAGGCTTAGATCGACATCTTACACCATACTCCACAATATATTCTAATATATTAAATATTAAATATCATACTTTTAAAAAACTAGAAGAGAAACATGATTTATTTCTCATAGCTATGGGTAGAAGTATTTGGGGGGGGGTGAGGCAATTGGGGTTAAGTAACTTGCCCAGGGTCACACAGCCAGTAAGTGTCAAGTGTCTGAGGGTGGATTTGAACTCAGGTTCTCCTGAATCCAAGGCCAGTGCTCTATCCACTGCGCCACCTAGCTGCCAAGGGTAGAAGTATTCTTAACTTTAAAAGAGATAGAAGCACTTATAAAAGATAATGTTTATGTCACAGTGAAAAGCTTCTGCAAAGATAACAATAACATATCTAGGATAAGAAGAGAAGTTGTCAAACTGGGAAAAAATCTGTGTATCAAATGTCTTGGAAGAGGTTTTGATATATAACATATATACATTATATGAACACACATGTATGGTGTGTGTGTGTATGTGGTGTATTCCCAAACAGATAAGTGGTTAAGGATATAATAAATAGTTCTCAAAAACAAACAAACAAACAAAACTAAATAGTTCTCAAAAGAATTGCAAGTATACACAACCACATGGAAAAAAAAAGGTTCTAAATCACTAATGATAAGAGAAATGCAAATCAGAACAACCCTGTGGTTTCATTTCACACCCTATAAATTAGGAAAAAATGAGAAAAAATGATAATAGTCAATACTGGAGGAGTTGTGAAATGATGGATGCTAACATACTGTTGGTGGAATAGTAACATGGTATAACCAAGCAATTTGTAATTATACAAATTAAGTGACTAAAATGTCCATGCCCTTTGAACCAGAAACTCTATGCCCAGGGCAGTGGCACTGTCAGAGCTGGGCTTTAAGGAAGTGCAGTTTGGTCAAGGTGAGTAGAGAATGAACTGAAATGAGAAAAGACTTGAGGCAGGGAGACCAATACGAAGGCTACTGAAATAGTCGAGGCATCCTTTAGGTACCCCTCCTTCTAACAACGACCTCAGGGTTGTTTTGATTTTGGGTATCCCTAGCGCTTAGCATAGTCCCTGGAATATAGTAGGGGTTTAATAAATGTTGACTGACTGACTGGAAGGAACACTGAGTTCACTCACTGTTGGTGGAGCTGTGGGTTGGTTCAACTGTGCTGGAAAATAATTTGGAATTAGGCAATCAAAGTCACTAAACTACTCAGACCCTTTGACCCCTGGATCTCACTACTGACCATATACCCCATGGAACTCATAGGCAGAAAGACAGGCCTCATATACATATCATCTTTTTTATGACAGCCAAAAACTGGAAACAGTGGGTACCCCTTAAATGTGGAAAAGATGAACAAATATAAGAAAAGAATATCATCAATCTTTTTGTATTAATAAATAAACATTTTCTTAATTCCTCAAACTTCTAAAATGCTCCCTCCTCATTGCCCTTCCTACCCACATACCCCTATCCCAGCTGAGAATCTTGCCTCAATATTTCATTTAAAAAAAATTAAGGTTTTTCACAAGAGTTCACTCTTCTCTCCTCCTCATCTCATATAACTCAGATGCCTTCTCCTACTACTGCCTCCTTCACTTTAGCATCACATAAAGTGGCTCTTCTCTTTGCCAAGGCATCTCCTCTATATTTGCAAGTGATTCCTTCTCTAGTAGACAGCCCCATCATCCCTGCTCTCTCAGTGACCTTCAATCTTTCTCTATCTACTGGCTATTTTCTTTTTTTGGTCAGGTAATGGGGTTTAAGTGACTTGCCCAGGGTCACACAGCTAGCAAGTGACAGGCCAGATTTGAACTCAGGTCCTCCTGAACCCAAGGCTGGTGCTTTATCCACTGCGCCACCTAGCTGCCCCAAGTGGCTATTTTCTTACTGCCTACAAATTTATCTACATCTCTCTCAAACTTTCAAACCCCCCCCCCCAAAAAAAAGGCTCACTTGATATACCCATTCTCCACTACCTACTGGCCTATTCATCTCTTCCTTTTTGGAGCTACACTCCTTGAAAAAGTAGTCTACAATCAGTGTCTCCACTGCCTTTCTTCTGACTCTCTTCTTAATTCTTGGAAGTCTGGCTTCTGACCTTATTTATTCAACCAAAACTGTTCTCTCCAGTAACCAATGATCTCTTAATTACCAAATCTATTGGCCTTTTCTCAGTCTTCATCCTTCTTGACCACTCTCCCACTTTTCACACTGTCCGGACTAGCCCGATGACTGATTTCCCTGCTAAGGTCTCTCCTCACTCCAATCTATCCTGAACTCAGCTTTCAAAATTATTTTCCTGAAGGTCAATGTCTGACAATGTCACCACCCTAGTCAATATATTCAAGTGTCTCTATTAAATGTCAGGATCAAATATAAAATCCTCTTATTTGACTTTTAAAGCTTTTCATAACCTAGTTCTTTCCTATATTTCAAGTCTTCTTACTCCTTCCTCTCATCCATGTAGTCTATAATTCAGTGGCAATGTCCTTATCTTTGCTGTTCCTCTCAAAATGTGCTCCATTTTCTGACTTTGTGAATTTTCACTATTCCCCATGCCTGGAACTCTCTTCTTTTTCATCTCTATCTCCTGGTATCCTTCAAGTCACAGCTAATATCCTACCTTTTGCCAGAAGCCTTTCCCATTCCTTCTTGATCAGAATGTCTTTCCTCTGAGATATCTGCAATATTTTATATTGTATATATCTTGTTTGGACAGTTGTATGCATGTTTTCTTCCTCATTAGACTAAGCTCTTTGAGAGTAGAGCTTTTTTTTTTCTGAGTTCCCAGTGCTTAGCAAGCACTTAATAAATACTTTAACTTTAATCCCACTGAATCTATGGTATTTAGAAATCTAAGAATTGTCAAACACAAAAGCATGCTATACCTGATAGGTGAGTTCATCAGAATTGCCTGAAGTTGAATGTGGTGTGTGGCTCACTAGTATTACTTGCTGTGACCCTGTCCCACTTTGTCCGGAAAGAGAAGAATCTGTGAGTAAAGCTGGGAATTGCTGAGCCTAATAAAAGAAAAATATAATTTTATGAGTTACATAGTGAATGTCAAAGTAAGCAATAATTTTAAAGATATTATACACATTAAAGAAGAATCACATATTGTGAGAACAGTATCGTAGCTTTAGAGCTAGAAGGAATATTGGAAGTCATCTTGTTCACTCTCTTATTTTACAGAGGAGAAAACTGAGACCCAGAGGTTGCTGACTTAGACTTAAAAAAATGAAGATGCACGCACTACTTTACAAAATGGTAAATTACAAAATACAAGGGACACGGGAAGAGAATTATTAAGTGTAATCTGAAATCAGAAGCACAAAAAGAAGATACACATATAGATATATGTTTCTAGTTACAGGCTTAGAGCAAATGGTTCTTTAATTTAGAGGCCCATATTTCTTGTTTGAAACTTAAAAGTGAAATGAAGGAGAACATCACAGGTATACAAAGACACAATAGTGTTGATGCAGGCTAGAATTTGGGGTCAAAATGATTGTGAGTCATCCCAAAAGAATTATAAGACTCAGTGACTCAGTTTCCCAAGTTTTATTGCAATACTGTGAGTAACCACAGGGAGAGAACCAGAATAGTGGGAAGGTATCTCTCGAATAGTGAAAGAAAAGACAGTTATATTTATAGTATGGATAAATTGATTATCAGTCTTATTATAATAATCTCCACCTTAGGGAGGTACAGGGGAGGGCCCATCCTAATTTGGAGTTCCTGGGGTCCTAAGCCAACCCCTGAGACAGGTACCTTTTTCTGTGGAGGTGTGTTTTGGGGGTTTACATGTCACAAGGTGAATCTGGATACAAATTTGGCCTTTTCTGCACATGTCTCTTCTGATTCCCATGCTTAGTTTCAAAACATCTTCATTTATCATTTATTTCTAGTCTAAGTTTCTATAGCCTGTCAATGTATCGTTGTTATAGTCTGAGGCCTTCACAGCCTAGCTCCCTCTGTTCCTGTTATGGGTACTGATTACTGTGGGTAAGTGAACTTAGCATCCTGACTTGTAAGTTATCCATTAACTGGGGTCTGAATCGCTTTTAGAGCTAATATCTGAATTAGAGGTTGGATCTTAGGTTTTTTTTTATTAACCCCTTTTTGCCTCCTGTAACGGCTGGAGTGATGCCACCTGCTGGAGAGTTACTGTAGGAAAGCTCTGCCATGAGGAGAAGGCGTTTGAGGGCAAGCCAAGTGGTCAGATCCTTGGCGTCAGGAAGTGATGTTTGCTCATGGGTACTATCTATCAAAGCTACCAATCAATTAGCTCGGAGCTGTGTATGCAAGTGAATGGGATGTTCCCAGTTTCACAGAAGGCTTTGTGGGATGAAGGAGGTGTGGTTCGCTCTCTTTTGTCTGGACTCTCTTGGAGAGTGGAGCTAAATGCGCTCTCTCTCTTTGATGAATCTAGGCCTCTTTTTCTCTTCACCAAATTCTTATTCTCCTTAATAAATGCTTAAAAGTCTAAACTCTTGCTAAAGCTTCTAATTCATTGGCAACCACTCATTAGATATTTTAGACATACTAGCTAGAATTTTAGCCCCTTACACTCCTATATCAGTGGGCCTGGATCCAACATAGACTAGGCATGTGACTCTAGGCAATTCACTTAACTAGTCTAAAGACAGTAAGAATAACAATACAAACAAAGTATGGAAAATATGGCACTTAAAATCATTTTAGAATAATTCTCTTCCCATGGTCCATTACCTAAGTTCTCAGAAGTATTCATTACCTTTTAATTCCTAACTCCATGATCCCCTTAACCACTTTTCATTCCCACTTCCCTGACCCTGTGCTTGCTGCTTTTCAAACTAAAATGAGCTTGAATCAAGCTGAATTTCCCCTAAATTTTTTACAGGTACTGGACCATGCTTCATCAAAGCCAAAGTCCTTTCACTCTAAGAGTTGACCTCTCCTAACCTCCCAACCTTTACTTCTAGATTTAAGAACAGTAATCAAATCAATACTATCAATGATTAAGGGAAGTGTCAGCTGACAGTTTACTGGCTTGCTTCACTATCCAGAAACTTCCCAGACCAGAATTCCTTTCTCTAACTGGTATAGGAGGCATAAAAAAGGGGTTAATAGAAAAACTTAAGACCCAAGCTTTAATTCAGATATTAGCTTCAAAAGGGAGTTAGATCCTAATGGATTACTTACAAGTCAGGATGCTAGGTTCTCTTACCCACAGAAATCAGTGCCCATGATGGAACAGAGGGAAAGAGGCCATGAAGACCTGAAACTATAATAATAAAGGAAATGACAGGCTAGAGAAACTTAGAGTAGAAATAAATGAAAAATGAAGATGTTTTGAAACTAGCCATGGAAACCAGAAAGAGACATGTGCAGAAAAGGCCAAATCTATCCCCAGATTATAATGAGGACAGGCCCTCCCCTGTACCTCCCCAAGGTGGAGATTTTTATAATGAGACTGATAACCAATTTGTCCATACAGACAAACCTAAGACCTTAGCTCTAATTTAGATCTGAGCTCCAAGAGGGGCTAATAGATAACTTGTAGACCCCAGTTCTGAAAGGGATTAATAGATAACTTAAGACTTGGGCCCTCATCAATATAAGCCAGGGCCTAGGTTCTTATTAATTATTACCTGGAGGTCTGGTTTCCATTAATTACCAACCATAACATAAACATAAGGAGATAGGTCACAGAGACCATAACTGGTAAATGTTTATACCCATAACCAGGCCTAAGAAAAAAGAGATAAAAAAACACAGACGGGGGCAGCTAGGTGGCGTAGTGGATAAAGCACTGGCCCTGGATTCAGGAGGACCTGAGTTCAAATCCAGCCTCAGACACTTGACACTTACTAGCTGTGTAACCCTGGGCAAGTGACTTAACCCCTGCTGCCCTGCAAAAATACAAAAAAACAAAAACAAAACAAAACAACCAAACCTTTCTTAGACTAGAGCTGCTGCAAAGGTAAAGGGGCTCCTTCAAAATCACAGAGACACTATGACCGTGGCAAGTTGAAATATGCCTTTAGGAACATACACATCAAAGGCCAAATTTGTCCCCCAGATTCACCTTATGACTCGTAACCCCCAAAACGCACCTCCACAGAAAAAAGGTACCCACATCGGGGGTTGGCTTAGGACCCCAGGGAAGTCCAAATTAGGATATGAACCCCTATGTACCTCCCTAAGGTAGAGATTATATAATGAGACTGATAATCAATTTATCTATACTATAAATATAACTGTCTTCTCTTTCCCTATTCAAGAGATACCTTTCTTCTTTTCTATGGTACTCTCCCTGTGGTCAATAGTCTTTCAATTAAACTTGGGAAACTAAGTCTTGTAATTCCTTTGGAACACCTCATGATCAATATGATCACCTTAATTCCATCCCACATCACACTGCTCCTTTACCTATGCCTAATGGCTTCCCTACCTTCCTTTAAGTCTCAACTAAAATCCCCTTTTATTTTAAAGGAAGCCTTCTGTAACCCCTCTTTAATTCTAGTGCCTACACTATTAATTACTTCCTATTTATTTTGTATATAGTTTGTTTGTATAGATTTACATGTTGTCCCTTCCCCAACCCATCACCATTAGTATTGTGAGCTCTTTGAGGGCAGGAATTATCTTTTGTCTCTTTTTGTAATCCCTAGCATTTAGCACAGTGCCTGGCCCACAATAGGCACTTAATAAATACTGAATGATTGGTTTGTCTACTGGTAATCAAAATAAGACATCCTTGTCCAATGACCAATGAGGAAACAAACTGCTCAGGGAGCTGAATCATAGCAATCTCAGAATTCTTGCAATAAATGAAACTGGAAGAAAAGAAGTTGCAATTAAATGGAAGGATTGCTAACAAATATTCCTTGGAGTGGCAAAGAAAGGATCTGGCACAGTGAATTTACTAACCACCTAACTATTTCATGACATATTTGGCTATCATGTTTTATAGTATTAATGATAAGCATTTGCAAAAAGACTACAATAACAATAATTGTATCTTATGCACCAACATTGGTTACTGAAGATAAAGTTGTAGAGAAATCCTATTAGAACTTTGTAAGACTCTCCAAATTAAATCAACATATACTTTATTACTTTGTGTCTTCAATGTAAAAGTGGGAAGAAAGTGAGCAAGCAGAGAAATGTACAGGAAAGTATGGTTGAGGAAAATGGAAGAGAGAAGTCAACTACTTTATAGATTATGCAAAGTCTTATAACTCTAAATCATGAATACTTTTTCTTTGAAAAACTGTCAAAGAATTCATAAGCTATGGATATGACGACCACCAAAAAAACCCCATAAAAAATGAAATAGATTGGACAGGAAAATACATTATTAATAGAAGAGTTATCACTGAGGTAATTGTTTGTTTCATAGTCAAATCATCTACTCATCAGAATAAGATCAGAATTAGTTTTTTAAAATTTGAAGGTAATGACAACTAAAAAATTTAAACTCATCTATTTAATCACGTAAATGAAAATTAGAAAGTAGAAATGGATAAAATAAATAATATCAACAACAATTATACTAATTTTATCCAAAAATTTTGATGGAGGAGGCTAAAAGGGTTAACAGATAACCTATCAATAGTAGCTAAAAGGGGTTAACAGATAAACTGAGGCTTGGGTCCTTATTAATAGTATCTCAAAGGGTTAACAGAAACTAAGGTTTGTGTTCTTATTGTAACCAAGAGTGTTTGTCCCTATCAACCCTCACCATCAACAGAGACAGTAACCAGGGACCAATCCCATTAATAGCCATTAATATTCCTGGATGACAGGACATCTAGAAACCAGATCTTAAGTAAAGAGATATCATAAACACAGAGACCCTCTGGGTTCTGACAAGTTAGAGCATGTCGTTAGGAACATGTGCAGAAAAGGCCAAATTCGTCCTTAGGTTCACCTTATGATGTGTAAACCCCAAAAACACACCCTCCAAGGAAAAAGGTACCACCTTATGGGTTGTCTTAGGATCCCAAGGAAGTCCAAATTAGATAAGACCTCCCATGAACCTCCATAAGGAGATTAAAATAATGAGGAGATAATTTCCTTTTTTTTCACTATAAATATACTATTCTTCTTCCCCCATTTGAGACACATATCTCCACTGGTGCTCTCCCTGAGGTCAGCAGTCTTTCAATAAAACTTGGGAAACCTGAGTCACTGAGTCTTGTAATTCTTTGGGATGCCTCACGATCAATTTGATTGATTAAATCCAACCCCCACATCATTTCAACTAATTTGAATTAATTTACAACAAGGAGAATAAAAGAGCTCAGAAAGTTCCTAAGTCAGCAAATATGAGACTGTTGCCAAGGCAACATCAGGTTAAACTATAAAGACAGCAGAATCTTGTATTCTCTATATAACTCAATTAATGATGGTATGAATGTCTATTCTGGAATATTATTTGTGAAAGTCAGCCTGCTTCTTTGTAATACCCCCATGTGAATAGATTATTCTCACAAAAATTTTACCCACTATTTGGCAGTAGAATACATTTATAAAAATAGGAAGATGGGAAAGTAGACAGGAGTTGTTAGTTGCCCTTTTTACATTTTCCCATGTCTTTTACATCTTCAATGTCAACAAATTCCTCTCTATTTAAGTACAGACCTTCTCTTTACATTTATAAATGGTCTATCCCAGATGCTTTTGTCATCTTGTTTACTTGAGTGACATTATTTCTTCCTTAAAATGTATACCTAGAACTGATATATTAAGAGCCCAAATGTATTAGCTACATCATCCTTGATGATAGAAAGTCTGCTATACTCTGATAGAGAATGTACATTCTTTTAGGGCACAGATTATTTGGTTTTTGTCTTTGCACCCCCAATTCCTAAGAGACTGCCTAGCACATGGTTTGGCATTTAATTAAAGGCCTGACTAAGTAGTTATACAATTCTTGATAAAACTTTTCTGTTGAGTGGTTTTTCTGGGGGTGGGTGGGAGAAGTCTGTTGTCCTCCAAATGCCTTCATTTAAAAATGCACTCAGGATGACTCTGTTTGCAAGGGTTCTTCAATAAACTATGCTTTTAAGTTATTTTTCCTTCCACTGCTTTATTTATGGAAGCAATCTTGCCCATAATTTCTTGCCATCCATAGCCACAAGCTATCTCGACAAACGAGTTCACAGTCTAAGTCAACGTTGTCTTTGGACAAGTATTGACAAGGATGTCAATACTTTATACAGACTTTACATGCAGTTGGACACATACATGAGAGCAAAATCTCACCAGAATTCTTTATATCTGGGGCAAAAACTGCAAATGAATGATGAGTTGGATGAAGATTTGAATATCTTTCCTGTCTTTCTAACATCAAGTGATCAGAAAAATACCATTCCATGAAATGCCAGTCTCTTGACCTGTCCTCTTTCCTCTCACAGGGATATTTCTACCTGCAGATGTCTCTATATCCTGTAACACTAACCTTTATAATGTTCTGTACACAAGGTACTCATCTCCAGACTCTGGACATGGAATGGCTAGAATTCTCTCCCTTTTTACAGGAAGTCTTTGATCTTCCTCAGCTCTCTCTTGATTATCTCCCATTTATCCTTCATATAGCCTTTTTGTACATAGTTTGTGTATGCTATCTCCCCTACCATACTGTGAGTGTCTTAAAAGTAGGCACTGTTTTTTGATTCTTTGTATTAGCAGCAAGCACTTAACAAAGTGTCCAACACACACGTGCTGAATAAATGTTTATTGACTGGCTGACCGGCAGGAATAAGAGAGCAGACTGGATTTCCTTTGGGAAGTTATACTTACAAAAAAATAACCCTAAACTTCTCCCTGAAACAATTTTTACCCATCTTTGTAACAACAATATTCTTCCTGTGATAAAATGGCTATAAATCATAAACACTACAATATCCAAAAAACTGAAGGTAATGATCACCCAATAGGTAATGGTAGGTATGAGTTCCTAGAAAAAAAATTCATATAAAAAGTTGTCACTGTCTCATATTTCTCACATTCTTTCCTTTCAATCACTTCTCAACCCTTTATAATTTGGCGTTCCATCCCATTGACTCAACGGATACTGCTCTTTATAGCGATTAGTGATCTCTTAATGGCTAAGTGTGATAGTCATATTCTCAATCTCCATCCTCTTGATTCTGTATGTCACATTTGACAAGGTGATACAATCTTTTTACACTTATTAGGATCTCTTCTCTCGTGGTTTCACTATATCGAGATCTCTTCGGGGTTCACTCTCCAGCCTGCCTGAACACTCCTCAGTTTCCTTTAGATTGAAATGATCATCTCATAGCATCTGATATTTTGGTGATGTACTCCAAAGATATCTCTCTCTCTGTCTCTCAGCAATCTCACTAGCTTCCACAGGTTTTTATTATCTTCATGTAGATAACTTCCAGCTCCATCCCTAGTCTCTCTTGTCCTGATGTTTTTCAGTTCAATATCATTAGAAGCTATAAGATATTTTAAAGTAGATATCCTATTAGAGATCTCAAACTCACTGTATCAATAACAAAACCTTTCCTCCCAAATTTCAAACTTCAAAAGTACTCCAACCTTTACAGTCACCAAGATTTGTAGCCTTAGAGTCATACCTAACTTCTCAATTTTTTCTCACTCCACATATTCAATAAACTGCTATATCTTTTCTTCTCTTTCTCTATATTTGATTTTCCTTTCTTTCTACTCACAGGTCTCCATACTTTTTAGGCCTTTATCACCTCTTGCCTAGATTCTTATAACAGCCACCCAATTATTTTTCCTGTTTCAAACCTCTGTCTTTTCCAATCCATTATCCACAATGCTGCCAAAGTGTTTTTTTCTAATGAATATATTTGACATTCTTTATCGAGTTTAAGGTACTATATACAGGTCATGATGAACAGGATACTACCAGAAAAACCTGGAAAGACCTACATGAACTAAAGCAGAGTGAAATGTACTGTATACAAAATAATAGCAATATTCTAAGATGATCTGCTGGAAGCATGTGGCTATTTTCAGCGAGGCAGTGATCCAATATAACCCTGAAGGACTTATGAAAATTGCAATCCATCTACAGAGAACGAACTGATAGTATCTGAAAACAGATGGAAACAATTAAAAAAATTGGTTTTTTGTTTTTGACAATTCCTTAATCTTAAGTTTTGGGTTTTGACTGTTTTCTCTTCACAACCTAGCTAATGTGGTAATGTTTTTCCATGACAACTCATGTATAACATATTTTGAATTGCTTGAGTTCATGTGGGTGGGGGGTGGAAGGGAGAGAGGAAGAGAAGTTGGAACACAAAAGTTTTAAAAAAAACTGATGTCAAAATTTGTTTTTATATATATTTTGGAAAACATAATTCTATTCAGAAAAAAAAGAATATATTTGTGTCCTTTATTCAGACTCAGTGGCTCCCTAATAGTACTAGGATGATATACAAACTTCTCTGTTTATATGTAAAACCCTTCACAATATTGCTCCAACCCACCTTTGCAGCCTTACTCTCCTATCACACTCTAGTCTATACAAAATGGCCTCATTATTCTTCAAACATGACACTACATCTATTTTGTACAGACCGATCCCCTGGCCTTGAATGCATTCCTTTCCTTATTCTACTTCTGACTAAAATCTTCAAAACTCAGTTCAAATTCTACTTTCTCCATAAAGCTTTTACTGACCCCTCCTTTACTGCTAATCCGTCCCTCAATTTACCTTGTATTTATTCTGTATATACTTAAATAGACATACATATATGTTCATGTTTTATTCCCTAGTAAGAATGTAAGCTCCTTTGAGGACAGGGATTGTTTCAATATTGTTTTGTATCCCCAATGCCCAGTATGCATAGTACCTAACACACAGTAGGCACTTCTCAAGGTCTATTTTTCTCTTCTGAATCTTTGCTTTCAATAGACAACAGGGGTATGAAAATAACATTTATGGCTTAACATCTTCAGTTGTCCTGCCCAAGACTTGTTGTAATCTTTTGCAATGCTTCAAGATTTCTTCAGGAAATATCATCTGTGTCCATGTGAATCATCACAAGTAGGTATCATCCATTTGGACAATTTTTTGAGAGATTATCACATCTGGATACAAATGCCCTGAGAAAACAGTGAAACTCTTATACTATTACAAGTATAGCAAATGCTTCTTGAAGGGAAATTATCAGTTATCCCTACTTTACCTCTTCTTCTTTTCTGACATAACTATAGATCTACACTATCATGAATATCCTTCAAGAAGAGTTTCTTGACATGATTAAGGATTCCTCCTTCTACCTTTTCAGAACCATTTTCTTCTTGATTTTCATATGAAGGGTTCTTTATATTCTAAAGTTTATTTCATTGCTTGTGGTATCCTAGATAGTAAGGAGGCATTCACTGAGCCTTTTTTTAGCCTCTTTTAGAAGGGAGATAAGTCTAAGTACAATTTGAGCATAGAAAATAGCCAGATGACTGTAGCAGAACTACGAACAGAACACGCTCATTATAGGTCACTGTAAAACTGATATTCATGCTTTCTAGATTTGAGATTTAAGTCTTTCTTTCTTTCTTTCTTTTTTTTTTTTTGCAGGGCAATGAGGGTTAAGTGACTTGCCCAGGGTCACACAGCTACTATGTGTCAAGAGTCTGAGGCTGGACTTGACCTCAGGTCCTCCTGAATCCAAGGCTGGTGCTTTATCCATTGTGCCACCTAGCTGCCCCTCAGTCTGTCTTGTTAGTAGCTCCCATATGGGATTATTGTAAAAAACTGCTTGTGTGTGATTTGAATTGCAGGGTTATGACTCTCTTTTTTAGCACCTATAAACAGCCTATTTAAAGACACAACTTCCTTTCTCTTACCTTGTTGTAACTTCCCTTCACCCTGAGTCTTTCTCTTTTTATTTCAGATCAAGTCCTTTCTTTCTCTTTTGCTCTTCTCCTCTTCCTTGTACCCTTCTACCTGAGTCCCTTTACTCCTTAAACTTCTCATCAAGTACTCCAAAATTTCTCCTCTCCAAATTCAATATCTGACTCACTTCACAGTTTTAGAGACCTCCAAATCACCATCACAATTCCTTTTTCTTCAGTTTCCCTTCCCCCTTCTCCATTCTTTTTTCCCTTGGACACTAGAAATACTTTCATTTCTAGGTGGTAAACCGACTAGAGTGCTGTACTTTGAGCCAGGAAGGCCCAAGTTAGAATTCTGCCTCAAACAAGTAACTATATGACTCTGCGCTAGTCACCTAACATTCCTTGGGGATAATAATAGTACCCTATATCACAGGGTTGTTGTCAGGATCAAATAACAGGAGTCTTTTCCAGGGCCTGAGAGAAGCTTACTATTCTGTTGAATTGTCTGCCTTTCTTCTCCTCTGTTCTAAGCTGGAGGCTCTCGGTTAGAATATAAAAATAGTCCTTCCCTGTTTTTTCTTCCCAGGACATTGTGAGAGAGAGAGAGAGAGAGAGAGAGAGAGAGAGAGAGAGAGAGAGAGAGAGAGAGAGAGAGAGAGAGAGAGTGTGTGTGTGTGTGTAAAACTGTCATAAGGTTAAGAAAACTTAAGACTAGGCTTCAAATTAAGTTCAAGCAAAATTTGGTTTTGGTGAGGCAATTGGGGTTAAATGACTTGCCCAGGGTCACACAGCTAGTAAGTGTCAAGTGTCTGAGGTCAGATTTGAACTCGGGTCCTCCTGAATCCAGGGCCACTGCTCTATCCACTGTGCCACCTAGCTGCCCCATCAAGTAACATTTGTTAAACAAATACCATCTGCAAAGCTGTTAGGTTTGTAGGTAATATAATGATAATGAGACAGTGCCCATCTTCATTAGGCTTAGAATTATTAGGAAAATAAGATAAGTGTGTCAACATAATATAAATCAAAATACAAATACTGTAAGAGAGTTGCTGTACAAATAAAATGATACAAAAGGTTGGGAGGACAGATGCCTTACACCTGAATGGTAAGTTGCATTTGAGTGTGGCCTAGGTAGAATTTTGAAAGAGGTACAGCATAAATGTAACAGGCAAGATACAAAGACATACTACAGTATAAGGGTAAGGCAGGAAAGTACTGAAAATAAAGCCAGAAATAAAGGTTCAGACCATACTGCAGAAAACAACTGAAGAAACTAGACTTCATTCTACATACAATGGAATGTAGCATGATAATAACTGTGTTTTAGGGAGATTGTGTGGCAAGAGTATAGAGAGTAAATTGGAATAGGAAGAGGCCAGATGTAAGAAATCCAGTTAAAAGGAAACTGCTATATTTCAGATGAAAGATGAGAACCTGAAACACAATTGTTTCAGAAGAAACAAAAGAATCTATTGTAGAAAGGGTCCTAAGAGCCAGTACTTAGGAACTGACTAGAGATGGATGGAAAAGACAGAGATAAGTCAAATATGATTATAAGATTTCGTACCTGGATGACTTATTAGAATTGCCATTAACAAAAATAGCCAAGTCAATAAGAAGTTGGTTTGTATGAAGGTCATTTGCGGGGCTGGTGAGAGAACATAATTTGGGGTTTGAATATGTTGATTATTAGGTCAGTGGAACTATCTGGAATTTCAGACAGAACTGGAGGGTACATTAGAGCCAAAGTGTCAAACTCACCGGCCAAACTAGATTAAAATGTAGTTGGGAAATATTTAACAAAATAAATAATGTTAGAAAATAATGGACTCCCTACTCAAGGGAGCCTTGCCTGAGCTCTTTTAAGGCCAGCCCAGAGTCAGTAGAATTGCAAAGGAAATGTAAACTGACCTTCCTGACTACCTAAAGGAAGTTAACTCACCTAGATGACTCCCCAAGTCATGTCAATCAAAAGACTGGTCAATTAGCTTGGATCAATGTGCAGTGACCCATTTCTGCCTGAGAGAGGATAAAAACCCTTGGGGCAAGGGGGGGGGGGTGGGAGAAGAGGCGGTGGAGTTGCTCTCTTCTCTCCTCTGCTCTCCTCACTGAGTCTCTCTTCATCCTGGGATTTTACGCTGGGCCTGGGGCGATGGAGGAGGCAGCCATGAGGCCCCCCACTCTCTCTCTTTTCTATCTAGGTATGTAGGATTTCTGAACTCTAATTCTGAGCAATGGGCTCTCTCTCCCTTTACTAACATTTAATATGCTTTAATAAATGCTTAATGCCAAAGACTGGTGCTATAGCCTCTAATTTATAAGTAGCAATATATTAGAAACCCCAGCTAAGTTCCCTAAAACCTAGAACAGAGACAGGCACCCCCATATATTTTCAAACAACACAAGAAAAATACAACAAAATATTAATTTGTGGTTTTCTAAGTCAACATGCAGGGAAGCTAGGTGTTGTAGTGAATGTTATTATTTGTCCAGTTTTCAAAGAGGATCAATGACATCACAGGGTGATGTCTTGACTCCTGGGTAAACTGGATTTAGGTGAGGCAGAGTGACACAAAGCTGTGTCACTCTCTTCCAGACAAAAGTCAAGGTGACTGGAAATACTGCTTGGAGGACAAGAACCAGAAAAGGCACATGGCTGTTTTTGACATTTAGGAAGAAAAGACATTCACAATGAATTTTATCCTATAACACTGTATAAGCCCAGCAACATTATTGAGAAAGGTGAACCACTTTTAAGAGCTTTCTAGAAAGCAGTTTAATTCAGGGCAAAAGATGTGCTACAAGGAGGTTGGGGAGTGAGTGGGTAGAGAGGAAGATCATCTACTCCTCTTCAAAGGTGTTGGTCAGGAAAGGAAGGGAGGGAAGAGGCATTTACTTATTAAGTGCTTACTACATGCCAGACACTTTGAAAAGTACTAGGGGAAAAAAGAAAAGAAAAGAAAAGTACTAGGGATACTAAAAGGGGCAAAAACAGTTCCTGTCTTGAGATAGCTCACTTTCTAATCTGGGAGAAAACACATTAATACCTATGTGCATACAAGATATATATATGGTCAAATGGAAGTAATTTCTGAGGGGAAGGCATTAGCAGCTGGAAGGAATGAGAAAGGCCTCAAAAGTAAAATTTGAACTGAATCTTGAATGAAATCAAAAGGAAAAGGTAAAAGGGAAGACTACTCTAAGCACAGGGGATAGCCAATGCAAAGACACAGATATGAGAGATGGAATGCTCTGTATGAGGCAAGAGAGCCAGTTTATCTTGACTGTAGAATGGATGAAGGGGAATAAAATATAGAACACTGGGAAGGCAGGAAGAGCCTAAGTTATAAAGAACTCTAAATATCAGAGGACTTTATATTTAATCCTCTAGGTAAGAGGGAGCCCATGGCACTTACTGAATAGGAAGAAGTGACATAAGCAGACATGCACTTTAGGAAAATAATTTTGGCAGCTGAGCAGAAGACAGAATGGAGTGTAGAGGTAGAGCCTAATTAGAAGATTGTTACAATAGTCTAGGTGAAAGGGGTAAGGGACTGAATTGGAGTAGTGGCTGTTTGAGAAAAGGACATATACTTGAGAGATAACACAAGTTGAGAGTATGGTTTACAAAATAACTTTCACACTAGTAAAGACCTAGCAAAATAAATCACAAAGCAATGAAAGGCATTTCTGTTTTTGCAAAAGAAAATTATACTTTCATATGATCATTGATTGTAGATTTAACCCAATCCCCCCATTTTTAATGAGGAAACCAAGGCTCAGAGATGTTAAGTGACTTGTTTAAAGTCATATAAGTAGGGGGCAGCTAGGTGGCACAGTGGATAGAGCACCAGCCCTGGATTCAGGAGGACCTGAGTTCAAATCTGACCTCAGACAATTAACACTTACTAGCTGTGTGACCCTGGGCAAGTCGCTTAACCCCAACTGCCTCACTTAAAAAAAAAAAATCATATAAGTAGGATTTGAAGGTAGGATTTAAAGAGAAAAGGTATGAAGTAGTGGAAAGAACACTGGATTTGGAGTTAAAGAACCTGCATTCAATTCTGGGTTCAATTTGTGACTCTGAACAAATCACTTAAAATCTCTGGGCCCTCTGAAATCAAGAATAAATCCAATGTCCAGTTAAGGACTCTTCAAATACTTATTTGAAGACTGATCTCATATTCCCCTAGGTCTTTTCTTCTTTAAAATGATCCTTCAGTGATTGCTGGTTCTCTAGCCATTCTGGGTGCCTCAGTTGGACATGCTACATAGTAAAATCAATTGTCCTTCAAAAACATGGTACTTGAATGGATTATAGTTCTCCATATTTTAGTTTGAGCAGGGCAGAATAAAATGGGACTATTAGGTTCCATGTTCTAGATATAATAGATGCCTTAGTACATCCTAGAAGAGTATAATATTCTTTGGTTACCACATCATACTGATTCACATTGAACTTGAAGTATGTTAAAATACTGATACCTTTAAAAAAAACTGCTGTATATCCATACAATAAGTTAGAAATTAATTTTTCACCCCAATTGTATAACTTATCATTTTAACATTTCTTCTCATTCGATTCAGTTAAACTTTCTAGTCTTTCACAACCTTTTTGGATCCTGATCTCCTCTATACTTTGTTTTATTTAGAAATTTGACAATCATGACTTTTAGGTTTTTTTCTAAACCATTCATAAAAATGTTGAATGGCAAATTTCTAAGGATAGTTACTTGGGATACTCCAATAGAGACCACCAAGAGAACCTACAGGCTGATATTAACCTATTAATGACTACTTATTAAGTTTGTTCAACTAGTTCTGAATCCAGTCAATAAACATTTTTTGTTTTGTTTTTATTTATTTTTTTTTAGTGAGACAACTGGGGTTAAGTGACTTGCCCAGGGTCACACAGCTAGTAAGTGAGGCTGGATTTGAACTCAGGTACTCCTGACTCCAGGGCCAGTGCTCTATCGACTGTGCCATCTAGCTGCCCCAATAAACATTTACTAAGCTCCTACTATATGCCAGGCACTTGGGATACTAAAGAAGCAAAAGAAATAACCCCTCCCCTCAAGGAGTTTATATTCTAACAGGAGAAATGACAAACACACACACATACTCTCTCTCTCTCTCTCTCTCTCTCTCTCTCTCTCTCTCTCTCTCTCTCTCTATATATATATATATATATATATATATATATATATATATATATATATATATATACATATACATATACAGGATAAAAAGGAAATAGTTAAGAGAAGAAAGGCACTAAAATTAAGAGGGATTGTGCAGGCCTTCATTTCCACACTTCTTGGGGAATAGGTGGGGTTGGGTTAGGAGAAAAGATAATGAGTTCCAGTTTGGACATGTTTAGTTTAAGATGTCTACTAGATATCCAATCTGAGATGTATGAAAGGCAGGAAGGTGTATAGCAAGGAGTGAGTGATCAACAGTTTCAAAGGCTGCAGAAAAGTCAAGGAGAATGAAAACTGAGAAGAGGTCAATGGATGTGACAATTAAAAAGACTATGGGTAACGTAGAAGAGAGCAGTTTCAGTGGAATGATAAATTTGGAAGCTGGATTACTGTGAAGGATTAAAAAATGAGAGAAGAGAATGTGAAGGCACCTGTTGTAGATGTACTTTTCAAAGAGTTTAGCCACAAAGGTCAGCAGAAATATAGGATGACAACGAGAGGGGATAAATGATCAAGTGAGGGTTTTTTTTTAAGATTCGGGAAACATGAACATGTAGGCAGTAGGGAAAGAGCTAGCAGACAGGGAGAGACTGAAAATAAGTTACACAGTGGGGATGGCAGAGGGAGAAATCTCTTGGAGGATATGTGACAGAATGAGATTGTTTGAGCAGGTAGAAGGGTTAATCTTATTAGAAAGTAAGGGTGCCTTCTCATGTGAGACATGGGTGAAGGAAGAAATAGTAGTAGAAGGGATCTCTGATATGAAATGAGGAAAAGGGGAGAAGAGGAAGATCATGGAAAATGACCTCAATTTTTCCTAAAAAAACAAGGCAAGCTAAAAGGGGAGAGGTACAAGTAAGGGAAGCCAAGGGAAGTTTGAGGAGGAATGAAAAGGTTTAGAAGAGTTGCTATGGAGAGTGGGATAGTAAGTTGATGAGGAAGTTATAATAGGAATGCCTTGGAGCAACAGGAAGCCAGATGAGGTATGACCATCTTTGTGTGTGGCTGAGGTGGGGAGTAGGATTAAATCACAGGAAGTGAGTAGGTTGAGGAACCAAGTGGTTAGGGTGTTTGACGGAGAGTCAATATGTTTGAATACAGTTAAATGTACTGTCATCCAACCTATGTATCTTCACTTTACCTACAAGGGTTGCATGAATGACTTTTATCAATTAACTTTGCTAAAAATTATACATACTATATTGTTAGCATTCCTCCATTCTACTAGTCTAGCCATCTCTTCAAAAAAGAATATGATATTAGTCTGGCATGAATTACTCTTGATGAAGCAATTCTGACTTTTAGTCATCACTGATTCCCTCACTAAGTGTTCACAAACCATCCCTTTAATCAGGTGTTCTAGATTTTTGCCAGGAATAAAATTCAAGCTTAAAGACCTAAAATATGTAGGGCTTCATCCTACCTTTTTTTCTTTCTTAAACTAAGAAACTGGGGCAACAGGGCACCATTTGACCTTCTCCAATTCTGTAGTACTCTTCTGTTCTCTAAGATCTTTCAAAGATCATGGGCACTATTCTGCCTTTGGCTTTCCCTGCCCCCTAAATGTATGCATTCCCCCAAGGTTTGGGGCTTGCCTTTTATACTATTCTTTCCTTTCTCAGCAAACTTATCCACTCCAATAGTTTCAACTACAGCATCTATGCAGACAACCTTCAAATGTGTATTTCTAGTCCTTACTTACTCTTTCAAACTCTGCATTTAAATTTCCATATTGGACTGTTCCTACATGGCTGCTCTGCTGGTAGCTAAGACACAACACATCCAAAACCAAATTCATCATATTCTTCCAACTCTACATCCCCCCTCCCCCCTTTACTATACCAACTCCTCATTTTTTGATTTCTATTACATACTTTCTACATTTATTTATTGGAGAAAGAGGTAATCAGGATAATTTCTTCACTATGGGGGGGAGGGGGTGTCTCATTATAGAAACTCTACCAATGCAGACCCATTTGTATTCTAAGAGTGTTAGGCAGACTAGAAAAGTAAGAATTTTAGCAGTTTTTTCATAGTCACAAAGCTAATGTGTATGAGGTGAGCTGTCCTGCAAACTATTGAGGATTTATGACTGGATCTCAAGTGAGAGGTGAGTGCTAGGTATGTAGATTGCACAGTCATTTTCAGAGATGATATTTATATTTTATTATTTTTTTGTGTGTGTGAGGCAATTGGGGTTAAGTGACTTCACCAGGGTCACACAGCTAGTAAGTATCAAGTGTCTGAGGCTAGATTTGAACTCAGGTCCTCCTGACTCCAGGGCCAGTGCTCTATCCACTGTGCCACCTAGCTGCCCCAGAGATGATATTTATAAAGGGTTTTTGTGTTATGTGTGTACTATACCTCAAATTAAATAGAAAGCATTATGAAATAGGGACTATGTTTTATCCAAACTTTTTATCTCATCATCTAATACAGGACTCTGCTTACAGTAGGATTTTAATTAATGTTTTTAAAATTTATAATGCTGAATTTTACTTCTTTCCTTCTCTAATAAAATCCTAATCTGACACTTCATTGTGGTGTAGAAGTGGCCCTGTATTCTGAAAGGCTATGATTATAGAATGTTAGCTTCTCCAAATCCTACCAGTATGTAAAGGCTTCAAAAAGAAGTCCAAGAATGGGTAATGGATTATATTGTCCAATAACTAGTATGGGAAAGTTCAGAGAGGCTCACCACCAGGTTTACTATGGGATGAAGAATTTTTTTTTTGGGTCTACTGCAGCTCTTGTAAGGGAAAAAAAGGCTGTAATCTGCATTGCTGAAAAAATTATTCACTCTAATGAAATCAGAGATCTTGAAAGCACTTAAGTATCTCCTGTCTTTATATGGTCTAGTCTCACCTTGAGCCCTTAAGAGTTCAAAAGTAAAATATAATTGGATCCTCTACCTTTTTTATGTCTATGACTGGTTTATATATTTTCTTACATCATATAAGATTGCCCTTTTTTTGGTCATTTGAGATGCTGCCTGTCTAGTCTCTCTCCCTTTGTATAAGAGCTCTATAAATAGTTTTAAATAGTTAAGATTGGTAAAGAATTTTAAATGCAGGCCTTTGAGCTTTGACACTATATGCAGAATTTATTTGGCTTTGTATTCCTCAGATGTCAGCTATTGGCTCAGTACTTTGCACATTAGGCACTCAAAAATATATTTGTTAATTAGAATGAATGAATAAACAAAAAAGCTAATACCTTATTGCTATACCATAATTTTCTCATGTAGAGCCTTTTCAAGGTATTTAGGTATAGCCATTTTCTCTTTAAGTGTCAGCAAAATCTTTTTTCATTTTTTCCCTTTGGCTCTGTTCTGGTTAAGGTTTTACTGTAATAAATACAAAGTTCTCTGAACTGAATTGGACGGAGAAGAAAGGAGTACACAGACATCTGCCCTCAATCCTTCTTCTAGATGCATGGGTGTATTTGGTTTGGTTTTAGAATCTTTTGTATGTTAGAGATGAAAAAGGACAGGAGAGAGGAAGAGTAATGCATGTAAGATAGTAGAGTGGAAGAGATGCAGAAAGCCTCAGGCTTCCCTTCTCAGTGTAAAGTTTGGTACTTTGAATACAAAAAGAATCCCTGTTATATGGGAAGGATTCAAAAGACGGTTTAGTATACAAGAATATTCAAAACAACAGCAAACTGGAACTAAAATATTTTTATCATGCCTATCCCCTCTAGTGAAGATATTCATTTGTAATATGAATGTGAAATGAAGTTCTTTTTACTATTAAACATTCTTAAACAACTATATGAAGTCTCAATAACAGTCCACTGAGAAAGTTAAAGCAAAAACAGTTATGAACTTTCACTGACCTGGGAAGTGATGTTAAGCGTAACCGCATCAAGGCCACCAGAAAGCATACCCTGAGTGTCAGCCAGCGTTAACGTGACACTGGCATCACCTCCAACTCCTGATGAAGACATTACAAGATTTTGAGTAGCTATAGTGGATGGAGACATGGATGTTGCTGAAGAAAGGTTTCCAGCTGCAGTATTAAGGTCTATAAAACAAAACAAAATAGAGGAAAAGGAGATCAAAATATAAACTAGGTCAATAAAATTATGGTATGGGAAGAATGGCTATTGGTTAAGCACAACTCTGTGGCTAGAGAAAACTATTGCCATTTGCCAACTGCTGATGGAATACTGTAAATATTAATTTTACTTGAAAGGCATTTTAAGCTGCCTATTTCATGTTTCTCCAAGTAGATCTACTGTACCTTCCTAAATATATGTGGAGGATCTGTTGAAGCAAAAGAAGGAATGGAACAACCTAATCCCAGAGATTTCTCTCATCAGGAAAGGACGGAGAACACAAGTGCTTATTTTTTGGTTATCCACTTATCTCCTGCTCAGAATTAGAGTCGAAATACAATAAAATGGAATCAAATCTAGTCAAATGGGCAACTACTAGTAGCATGTTCTGGGTCTCTACGGTTGACTTTTTCCCACTTATATTATTTCTTTACACTTTTTCTCTTTCTTCTGAATGGCCAAGCATAAATATAGATATCATCCTGTACAATAATTTTATTTATTAATTTTATCTAGTAAAGACAGCAAAAGATTTTTGGTCCCCACAAAGATCTATGTAGGATTTTTTCTTTCTTCTAACCAATGATGAAAGGAAGGGAAGGTATTCTGAGTGAGGATCCTCTAAGACTCTCCAGAGAGCTATTCAAAAAAGGCAAACTTTGTTATCCAGGTGGATGGGATTGGCTCAGTAGGTGCTTGCCAAAATCTTGTAGTAGACATCAGGAAAAAATGTTCAATTTAGTATTCCTATTTAAAAATGGAGATCTTTCCATAACCTAGTTCATTAGAAAGCAAAAAATTTAAACTTAAGAAGCTATCTGCTAATTAGACATAAAAAGAAAACTCCTGTTAATGCTTTGTTGTGACTTGGTTATATATACCAGTCCAGAGAGAGCCTCCTCATATCAGTCAGGGAGCCAACAGGAAAACTAGGTTACTTACTTGTAACTGGAGTTCTCCAAATATATTGCCTCCATAGATCCACACTCTTGGAGTCTCACACTGTGCTGCACAGACCTGGAACCTTTAAAAGCAGTATAACCATTAGGAGTCTAGTGCAATGAAGCAGCCACCGGGGGCTCCAAAGATTACTACATAAGGAGACAGTAAGATCCCTCCCACCTCTCTCTCTTTTTCTGACAAACTGACTACAGAGGACTCCTAAGACAAACAAGGGTAGGAAAATAATGAGTGTGGATTTGTGGAGGATTTATGTTCCAAGTACTCCAGTTACCAGAAAACAAGTCAACCTAATGTTCATAAAATTGCCTCCACATATCCCTACTCTTGCAAACTAGTCAGTACCAATCATTCTAGAGGTAAGTTGAAAAAGATAAAAAAATAAAAATCTTGAAAGATTGTCCTATAAAAAGCAACCTAAATTTGTGTCCAACAACAACAACAAAAAAAAACTAAGGAGAAAACTGTGACCTAAATGGCCTAACTAGACCTCCACTAGCATAAACTGCAAATATACCTTTGGAAAACTCCTGAAGTGCCAGTAAGGTAAGAAGTAGTATGTTTCTATATTCCATTATCAAAGCAAAAGTTGATATACTCTATCACTATCTAGAATAGATCCTATTTACAAAGAAATTCAACCATTAACAAAATTCCTCAAGTGGTCAAAATGTATTTTACAAAGCAAAATGTTTCCAAGATTTTCATGATAAATGGTTAATCAAAAGGTTCCAGGTCTGTGCAGCATAAGAAATCTAATGAGAAAGAATCATTGAGAAGAAAGAAAGAAGGTTTGGTATTCTTCTAGCTAAAAATCAAATTTTCAAAGGAACACTCCAGCTATAAGCTTCAGAGTTCATACTTGAAGTGATACAGGGTGACAAATATGCCCTAAATCTAGTCCTAACCTCTATAAAACCCAATTTTAGACACACACAAAAATAACTGCAGCTCCTATAGAACTGTCCTCTCTCACTAACAGGAACTTGGAAGAGATCATATCAAAGTTAAATCTATGTGTTTGGAAGTACATAATCTAATATAATTCTTATTTATTTCTTAACATCAATTCCATAAAACCATTAGAAAAAGATAAAATACATTATAAAGAAAGGAAATAATGGTTTTTAATATATTTATACAGACTTTCCTATTAGAACTACTATGTGCACAAGTCAATAAAGTCTAGAACTTTTCAGAAATTTAGTGGACACCTTTTGGTTACGTTACAGATGACTTGAGTGATAAAAACAAGAAAGGAGCTAAACTCTTTGCTCAAATAAGGTAACCTTAAAAAGATTAAATCAACTCTCTTTGGATTTTTATCTGACTCAACACTATCGAAAATTTCGGGGTCAAAATGTACAGCATTTTCAAAAAACATGCTTTTAAAACTGACTTGACTTTCATCAAGAATTTAAATGATATCAATTCCAATTTCTTGAGTCCTAACAAGGGGGTGGAGGAAAGAGTGGTAGCATGGAGTTTGCCTTAATGGTGAGAATCACACATCGACTTTTTAAATAAGTAGAGATGTCAAGATCCAAAATACAGGAACATGTTTCTGTTTCCAGAGAATTTAACATACAAATACTGAAGTGCTTTAATAAAACTTCCAATGCTCTTCCACATCAATTACTATTTTGCATCACTCTAAAAAATAATAGCAGCTCAGTGCTAATCATCTCATCTAACCTATATCCAAACAAATCTCTGTCACAATAATTTACCCAATATCATAATCATTTCAGATTTATTCACCTGAAATGACGACTAATAGCATCTACATTTTCAGAAAGCATTTGTAAAACAGGAACAAATGTATTCCTAATCTGGTAGAAAAGGTCCAACTCCAACATCTTAATGACAGAATCCTATGGATGATGAGTACGATGAAAAGATTGTGTAAGGAAAAGTAAATATATCTTTCCCAGTGTTGAAAGATGAAAATCCATTACTCTCATAAAGACTATTCTATGTTTAATATTAAATGGTGTTAATGCTATTAATTCCTACAAAGAAATATGTGTCTAGTTTTAAGCTTTCATTGTTAATATCAACTGTTTCTGAGTAGGTATTTATATACAGTTCAACTTTCCTTTTCAGAAATTCATCTGCACTGGAATTTGTCTTAATTTGTAACCAACTGTTTAAGGGGGTTATGTCAATATTAGGTACTAAGAGGCAATAAATATTCACATGAAACCCCTCAAGAACAAAGTATACTGTATAAATATCACCACAAAATGTTTCCTAATTCCAAAGAGAACTTCTATGCCAAAAATGTAATGCTATTCCTCTTTAAACTTTTCAAATAGAACTGAAACAACCAGAACCTTCACTAAAATTTGTGGTATACCTTTCAGTTCAAGAGAAAAATACAGAAAAGAATACTGGCATACTACATAACAGTGGCTGTTGGAAGACACTTTAGAACTGTGTAAGTATTATGAAATAACAATGAGAATTATTACGTTGGCACTAGAATAATCCCTCTTAATGGAAGCTCCTGTGATTACTCTAAATCATTAAATCCAACAAAAAGAGGAATCTGAAAACAATTCTTTTGCAGTTAGTGCTATAATTTTTTACAGAGTGGACAGACACTGAGCCAGGTCATGACTTTTATTCTGATATAAATGTTTATGAATGTGAACAGAACTTTCAGTACTTTCAGCCAGCACCAACACCTTAACTACATACAACCAGTAGTAAGAGGTTACTCAAACCATCCTAACAAAGTCTTGTTCTCTATTAACCTATTTGACCTTAAGGAAGAAATGAAACTGACCAAGATTATCTGCCAAAATTCAGTCTAGTTTAAAGATTAAGGAAAGCTGAGAACACAACTTACTCCCTCGTACCAAAATGACCCTATATTTAATAGACAGCCAACATAAGAAAAGCAAAACTCATGAAAACTCTTGAATAGTATTTAATCTCAGATTCTAAATTTTATCCTTTGGAAAAGTTCACAAAACAAAATAAGATGCTGATCTTAAATCCTTATAGACTGATATGTAGAATATGTTGAAAAAATGTAATTTTAAAAAATCTCATAGCCAACTTTTAAGACATAGCTTCACAAGATAGTAAAAAATAAAAAAATTCAGGAGTAAAAAATCTGTTTGCCTTCTTTAGTCAGTTATCATTGACATAATATATTGGCTGCTGTTAGGCATTTTATTAATAATGGCTATACTGCATTAAATGATTCTGGATCTGTCCCTGCTGGTGTGAGACTCCATCAGTATATATCTGTGGGGGCAATTTTATGAAGATGCCCAACCATCTGTACTCATACTATATCGACAGTACCCTTAAATAGAAAACTTTTGGACAGAATAAAGATCAATGTATTCACATATTTTTTCCAGCCATTTGTGGACCATTATTACTATAATCCACCCCTCCCCCCATTTCCAAGTAATACACTGAGCCATCAAACATCAGGATAACCAAGTGGCAGAGACAACTACATATTCTTCCATTTAAACTGGAAATTCTCTAATTTCATTTCCTGTTCCATCAATCTGTCAAAAAGTTATTGAAAAATTCCCAATAAAGTTACTACCATAAAGACTACTACTCTTTTGACCACTGATAATGTAATTTGTTCTTCAATGAAATAGTGGAAAAACTCTAGAACCTCTTAAAGGAGAGGTCCCCAGTAGAATATGAATTATCCACATTTTTTCCCTTCCCATCAACAAAAGATCCACATAGGTGAAGATATACCTTTACATATCTGCATGTACCAAATGGGAAGTGGAAAGATGATTAAAATTTCTTTTGTGCTCAAATCAAAGTAAATGGAAATTATGATTATACTCCCTTTCTTCTTAAAAAATGCCATTTAAGAAGAGTGCATTATCCTTTTTGCAGACTTCGAGAGTCAGGTTCTCACTCTAGAATCTCTAGCAGAGCTCAATAATGTGGCTAGCTGTAGTTTTTACTGATCAGCAATGACTTAGAAACTAAAATTCATCTATCAATATAAATTATTACAAGATATTTGGTACTAATTGTTTGATTAGAAATAAGGATTCCTAAAGCAAGATTCCAACAGAAACTAAGACAAGAGTCTCCTAATTATTATGGATTAAATTGCTCACATGAGAGCAAGTCAAGCTTTTTTATTAGATAATGATGACTCTATGATTTAATAGTAAGTACTTATTTCAAAATCACAATAAATCTTAAAGATTAAAAAAAATGATGTGATTAATAGAGTCAAGAGTATGGTAAAATGAGAGAAACAATGTTATGGCAATGGAAAAGAGCAAAGGACTATAATTTCACAGACCCCAGAATCAGGTTCTTCTACTATAAAATGAAGGGGTTAGATTAGATAGAGCTCTAAGAACTCTTCTTGTTCTAAAATTCTATGATTACTGATCTCTAATATGATTCTACGTTAAAATCTTATTTATGTTTTCCTTTTGCTTCAGTTGAAGTTCTAAACTTTTAAAAAATCCTGTCTTTCAGTTATTAAGTTTATATCTCAGACCTCCAACTAACGAAAACGTTTTAAGGATCCTGGAGGTCTACCATCCCCTTTCTCCTACCTTACATTAAAGGGACAGAAAGAAGTATTCTTTCTTAGGAGAAGGAAAGAAGAGGGGAAATGGAATGAGTTAGTTGTGAGATAATTAAATTTTGTGTGTTCATTTTATGTATAGCTCAAGAGTTAATTTGATAAGTTTTTACTTTGGAAAGAGCTAGAAGTCTAAGTTTGGGAAGAAAATAATAAGAGTAAACTTAATGAAAAACTTGGAAAACTATATAAAGACTTGTGTGGAAAAGCTAATAATGGACCTTAGTTTATATAGAGACAGCACAATAAGCTACTGTAATTTCTTTCATACTGCTATGAAGTTCTATGTATAGTGCTTTACATATCCTAGTTGTTTGAATAATAGAAATATTTTTATCAGTAGTAAGTATATTTCTAATCTCAGCAAAGGCACTGTCCATGTGTCCATTACTTTGAACTAAATGCCACCTGGTGGTAGCCAAAAAATATAGTATACTGCAATGCAAATAGCAATCTATTCCAGAGGAACTGCTGACCTAGAAGATCATCCCCAAGAAGGGAGAGCAAAATGCTAAATTGTTACCATCTTTATCAATTAGATTAAAACTATTTATTTTGGTTGATAATTTTGTTATGATTTAGTTTACAAAGTTTTAATCTTTTAGGTTAAAAAGCTGACATAATTCAACATGGTCTTATCTTACATTTTTTTATAAACTTGGGAAAACTGTATGTTTATTTTTCATGCAGAAAGACAATGTAAATTGCTAAATTTATTTACATAAGCTTTAAGAAGTGAAATATAAAATTTTGGAATGTTTCTCTTGGCTCAATCATTCCAGCATACCTGAAGAGTTTAATGATGTGCTCTGGGAGAGAAGCTGATCATTACTTATTGTTAACGTGGCACCAGGAGGCTGATTATTGACGGCAGGAGTTGACAATCGTATGCTTCCATTTAATTCACTATTTCCATTAGTATTATGTTGAATAAGATCTTGACCTAAATAGAAATTAATTTTGTTAACCTAAAAAGAAAACAACTTTATTTGCTTAAGGTTAAATGTTCATCCTATTAAGGCACTCTAAAAACTCAGTATTCTAATAATAGAGAAATGAAGATAAGACCATAAAGACATATTTTCCTGTTGGGAGGAGAGACATTCAACTAAATTAAAAAATTCACTTTCACTGTAAATTAGGCTTTGTTTGTCACATTAAATAATAATATAAATAAAAATACTATTTAGAGAAAATAGGGCTATCTTAAGAAATAATGACGCTAAGACTATATTTTAACTTTTCAAATTTTATGATTATTTGTCATATTTCCTTAAAATACCAGTAAAAATATTTTATCATACTCTAGCACAAATAAAAATATTCAAGGCTTTGTATTTATGAAAATAAAATGTATTCTGTAACATAGAAAAGTTTATCTTCATCAGAACTCCACCCACCTTTGGGGGGGGGGGAGGCAATGGGGGTTAAGTGACTTGTCCAGGGTCACACAGCTAATAAGTGTCAAGTGTCTGAGGCCGGATTTGAATTCAGGTACTCCTGAATCCAGGGCCAGTGCTCTATCAACTTCACCACCTAACTGCCCCTACCCACTTTCAATAACAACACATAACATTACAATTCTATAGTATTGTATTTCACATTAAATTCTAAATAGGATAAAAAATGTTGGCAAATATGGCTAAATCTTTAACTATTCATAATGGTGGAAAGACAAAAAAATTAGTAACCTCATCTTAGTGATTAATTTCAAACTTCCTTAGCACCAAAATCTTTCAAATATAAAAAATTAGCTTATTAGTCTGACCTACACTAATAGGGCACTCACTATAGAAGATAAAGAATCATAAAATAGCCAAAAGGCCTAGTAAATAATTTGGAAGAATATGATAAATAGAAACAAGAATCCTGGATAAAACACAAAGGAATATATTATAAAATGCAAAATGGATGATTTTGATTATACTAAATTAAAAAATTTCTGTACAAACAGAAGCAATGCATCCAAAATTAGAAGGGAGGCAGAAAGCTGGGAAACAATTTTTGAGGCCAGTACTTCTGATAAAGGCCTCATCTCTAAAATATATAGGGAACTAAATCAAATTTATAAGAATCCAAGTCATTCCCCAATTGAGAAATGGTCAAAGGATATGAACAGCCAGTTTTATGATGAAGAAACCAAAGCTATCTATTCCCATATGAAAAAATGCTCTAAAATCTCTAAATGATTAGAGAGATGCAAATTAAACAAACTCTGAGTTAGCCACCTGACACCTATCAGATTGGGCTAAAATGACTAAAAAAGAAGATAATAAATGTGTGGAGAAGCTGGTGGGAAAAATGGAACACTAATTCATTGTTGGTGGAGCTGTGAACTGATCCAACCATTCTGGAGAGCAATTTGGAATTATGCCCAAAGGGTGATAAAGCTGTGCATACCCTTTGACCCAGCAATTCCACTTTTAGGTCTTTTTCCCAAAGAAATCATGGAAAGGGGAAAGGGACCCACATGTACAAAAATATTTATAGCTGCTCTTTACGTGGTAGCAAGGAATTGGAAGTTGAGGAGGTGCCCATCAATTGGGGAATGGCTGGACAAGTTGTGGTATATGAATACAATGGAATACTATTGTGCTGTAAGAAATGATGAGCAGGAGGAGTTCAGAGAAACCTGGAGGGTCTTGCGTAAGCTGATGATGAGTGAGATGAGCAGAACTAGAAGAACATTGTACACAGTATCATCAACATTGAGTGTTGACCTACTGTGATGGACATTCTTCTCACCAATGCAATGGTACAGAAGAGTTGCAGGGAATTCATGATAGAAGAGGATCTCCAAATCCAAGAAAAAAAAAAAAAAGAACTGTGGAGTATAGATGCTGATTGAACCATGCTATTTCTTTTGTTTTGGGTGCTGTTGGGTTTTTTTTTTCTATTTTGAGGTTTTGCATTACTGCCCTGATTTTTTCTCTTATAACAGGATTAATGCAGAAATAGGATTAATGTTATTATGGATATATAAGTGTGTGTATATATATATATATATATATATATATATATATATATATATGTGTGTGTGTGTGTGTGTGTGTGTGTGTGTGTGTGTGTGTATATGTATTTAAATATATAGATACAACCTATATGAGATTACCTGCTGTCTAGGGGAGGGGGGAGGGAGGGGAGGGAGGGAGAAAAATCTGAAATTGTAAAGCTTGTATAAACAAAAGTTGAGAACTATCTTTACATCTAACGGAAAAAATAAAATACCTTATATGTAAAAAACAAAAAAACAAAAAACACAAAGGAATAAACAATCCAACTAGATTGTAAACTCTATGAGGTCAAAGACCTCAACAAATTATCTGATATTTCAAAATTTATTTAATATAATTAGTTGCAACTGTTTTTGTTGTTTATTAGTACCTATATTTTAAGACACCATTTAAAAGGCAAAGCCCAAATTCTAAGTGTTTTCTACAATTCATTATTTATTTAGGATACGATTAGATCTTTTTTTCTACAATGTTCTATTGTTGTAAACCTACTGTAGAAATGTCATTAAAATATAAGAAATAGCATGCATGGTAGGTCAAACTAATGGTCCATCTAGCCCACAAAATTTGTTCTCTTACAGTGCGCTATCTCTGGTGAATGAACAAGACAATTGTCTTCAAAGGTACTGTTAGCTTATAAAAGTTAGTTTTCTTTGCTTAAAAAAAATATGAATGTTGATAAAAGTGGGACAAAATTTTTAACTAATTATCTGAAAGGGCAAATGTTCATACAAAACACTGGATTTTCATCTTTGTGGTTCCCCCCCCAAATTATTTTATTTAGTTAGTTAGTTAGTTTATTTAGTTTAATTAATTAATTAATTAATTTGTTCATTCATTCATTCATTTATTTTTGTGGGCCAATGAGGGTTAAGTGACTTGCCCAGAGTCACACAGCTAGTAAATCTCAAGTGTCTGAGGCCAGATTTGAACTCATTTGTTTGTTTGTGGTTTTTTGGTTTTTGTGTGTGTGTGAATTTTCATCTTTAAAATAAGTGTGATTATGTAGTTTAGAAGAAATTTCAGAAAATTCATGAGAATAAAAAAAAGAAATTATATACACATAAATACAATCTCTGAGTAGATAAGGAAATCTCTATGGTTTTAAATACAAAATCTAATAAGCTAAATAATTTTCAATTGAATTTTAGCATGCAGGTAACCATACTACCAAAGATGTTGCCATCTAGAGACCCACCCTTTCTACATGTATTTGATAATCTTTTATGAAATTCTACCTAAAATTTTTTCTTTACACAAATTTAGAGGTACATTCTTTCACAATATAGGAAGTATCTTCATAGACTGACTTAGTACCTGTAACAAATCCAATTCATATAAAAGTTAAGTTCCTAAAATTTTGCATAATGAAATCATGACAGCATCAAACTATTTTATGGTGTCTATCCTTACTGAAAAGAAAATGTTACAAAGTAGCAAACAAATGAGTGAGTATGCCTAAAATGCTATAAATATGAAATATTGCATTGGCATAAATATAAAATACTAACCAGATATGGTGAGAGTAATTTCTTGTGAAGATCCTGATGAAGTTGGAGCAGTGGAACCAGCAGCGTGGGCTAAAACCTGACTGAGACTTGAATTATTAATAGTCAATGTGATCTCATGCTGACCATTAGAAGTGGATACTAGACCCTGAGAGGTCATCACTTGAGAAAGATCTTGTGTACCTAATTATTTAAATAAACAAAAGATTTTAAAATATATATTAACAAATATAAATTTCCTCTTTCCCTTACAATAATTTTCTCTCTTCTAATATCTATTTTAATTAAGCTTTCTGATAATCTAGAAAGAATGAGGAAAACGAGGGGATAGTAAACACTTTTCAAAATAACCCAAAAGAACAAGAAATTGTTATGTGTAAATATATACTCTATATTAAACAGAGCAGCTATTTAAAACAAACTCAATTACAATGCATGTTATGTAGATATTATCTGTCATTTAGAAAGGGTTTATACACACTAATCTTAGTTTCATTAAGTTCACTTAATGAATTTCAGAAATAAAAGTGTTATAAGCTTCTTTAATAGCATGATTTCATAATAGTAAGTAAATGACTGAAAGCAAGAATCTCACACTGCTAAGTAAATGTTTCTTACCATTGTTGCTAGAGGTCAACATGGAATCTTGTTCAGCTAATGGTCCTATAGTCATATTAGCAGAAGATGTCACTGTGGGCTGTAAAGATAGACTTGAAATTGGCTGTATGACAACATTGGCTGGAACTGTGCTGTCAGATGTTTGAAGGGAGTTATTTTGTGTAGCCAAATTAGGCTCCCCAGTTAGTTGCTGAGCAAGTATATTACTTTGCTGTAATGTTTGTTGCAAAATACTAGGATCAATCTGAAAAACAAGACAGTTTTATAGTGAAAATTTCATATTTAAAAGATGCTTAAACTATATTACAATATTAACACAAATGACTGGCTTTCTATCCCACCTGTAGTGTAATGTTATTAATACTAGAGGCATCAATTCCAGAAATTTGCACATTGGGTCCAACGAGATTACCAGCTAGTTGTAACTGTATGCCTTCCAGGGTGGCCAAGCTACCATCAGTCAAGGACACAGTTAAATCACCACCGGCTACCAAAAAAAGATATACAAATATTATTAAAATGATCCTGGTTATAATTCTTAAACAGCAAACTTTATACACACACATACCCTAAAATATTAGGAGCCATAAAATATTGCAATATTTGATAAGAACTGGTATTTATACTTATGACTGACAAAGTGACTCATGTCTATCATTCTACCTCATATCGAAAAGTACATACCAAGCAAGTACAATAAATACCTTTGGGCATTTGTAAGCAAAAAGAAGACTTGTAGTAAATTTAGTGTTTCATAAACATTACCACCATATTAAAAAGTTAGAAAACTAAGTGCCCAGAGTATTGTTTCAAAATAATGTAATCATTAATACTTCAAATGCCTCACTGAAATTGGCTAGCTGCATGATTGTGGCCAAATCACTTAATTCAATAAAATATTTGTTAAGTGCAAGACAGTGCACTAGTACATCACTAGTACTAATGATACTACTACCATTAATAATAATTACTGCCTTCAGGGAACTTATATTCTCCACAAAGGAGTAGTTTCTAGAGAATAACAACAGAAAAAGAAGGAAAAGCTTTCCATAGAAGATAGCATCTGAGCCGAGCCTTGAAGGAAACTAGGATAGACTCTAAGATTAAAATTCTTCAAGTGTCAGTTTCTTTATCTGCAAAATGGTGATAACAACATACAAACTGTATAGGGTTGTTATGAAGAATGTGCTTTGCAAATCTTAAAGTCCCATGTAAATGTGAGATGATATTACTAATAAAGTTGTGATTGGGGAATTTTTTTTTAACAGAAGAGTGAATCAAATAGCAGTGCAACCAAAAATTTTCTTGTTTATCACTATTTTTTGAAGTCATGATGTTGACCCATAACACTCACATATTGACTTCCTATTTGACAAAGCAAAATTCTCTTAATGAGAGCTGAATGAAACTGACTAATGTTTTATATAAAATTGGTGGTGAAAATTTTAGGTAAAAGAGTTTAGAACTGTAAAAGTTTTAAAAATAAAATTTATGAAGAAGTCCACAAATGTGTTTAAACACTGACCTCAGCTAAATGTACTTTTTTGCATAGGCATATACAAATCAATAGTGGATAAATGTCATATAAATGTAATGAATACATAAAAAAAAGGACAAGGGAGAGAGAAAACAGGAAAGGGAGGGAGAAGGGGAGAGAGAATTTATCAAAAACAAAAGTTAGAAGGTAAACCAATGAGGAAAACCAAGAAAAAGAAAAAATTTACCTGACATGGAAGCAGGGAGAATGGCCTGACCAACAAGTCCTTGCTGAAGCAAATTTTGATCAAATTGTCCTGTCAACACTGAGTTATTCATAATGAACACATTGGAGTCTGCTGAAGAGGAATTAAGGAGACTGACTGGCTGTAGGCTCTCATTTGGACTGCGGGCCATGGGCTTTCTAATTTTCTTGTTTTCTGGTCTGTAATGACATTGTATGTGTGTTTTTCTTCGTCCAGAAGTACGGAAACGTAAATCACAATGTGGACACTTGAAAGGCTTAGCTCCTGTATGTAGACGCATATGAACTTTCAGGCTTCCTTTTGTAGAAAAAGAATTGCTGCACACATGACAACTGAAAAGCTTCTGACCTAGAAAAGCAATGTGATAAAAATCAGTCATTGAAAATCAATAAATGTTAAAACCGTGCAGTGCCAAGAGAGGTACAATATTTAATTAACTGTTTATGAAAGTCTACCTTCTATTTTATGTCTACATCTAACTTCTGTTTACTAATATATGTTTTTAAATCACTGAAATGTTTCACACAATAGCATTATTTTCTTTCATTTCTCTTTGTGTTAGATAAAACATTACAACTTATTTTCTAGCCCAAACAAGAAAAGTGGCCACTGGAGCCAGAGTCACCTTGTAGGGTGGGAGTAAAGAACATAGGTAAATTATGTATGGGTAACTTATTTAAGTCCTTTGTAGCCTAGCTTCCTTATAAGTAAAATGAGAATAACAAGAATATTTGCACTACATGAGATTATTTTAAGGAAAGGACTTTGTAAAATGTAAAGCATTATGCAAACGTCATGTATAATTATTGTAGCCGGAAATATCTTCCTTTTTCCTTGCTCATGTAACACTGAAGTTTAATTTTATGGTCATATTTAACATAAGAAACAAATAAATCAACAATATGTAGCTTGTTCTGCATACACTAGATATAACATAGAAGAAACAAATAAGACAATAGAGAAGAATGTTAAATAAAAGAAAACAATGAATGAATAAGTTAATTTATACGTTCCGTTTCTTTCCAAATCTTACCAACTCATTTAGAAGTGATTAGAGCATCTTAAAAATGTGAAAATTTTCAGTTACAATTCTCAAAAAAGGGCATTTGGTATTTATTTTTTTAGTCATTAAAAAAAAATCCCTTTATATCCAAAAGACAAGGAAAATAGTGAGGTTAAAAAGTAGAGGGGATGATAAAATACTTCACAGGACCACAGATTAAGAGCTGGAAACAACCACAAGAGAGCTTTTAGTGCAACCTAATCATTTTACAGATAAAAAATTGAGGCCCAGAATGGCTAAAAGACTTTCCCAAGGCCACACAGATAGTTTCAGAGACAGAATTTTTACCTAGGTCCTCTGATAATAGATTCAATGCTCTTTCTACTACATCATGTTGATACATTTCAATAAATGCAGCGTGCTTTTAATTAAGAGAAAAAGAAAATATCATTAAAGTTATGTTTGTCCTTCCATTTATAAGATTTTCCCCCTTCCAAACAATTATTGAGAATTAAGTTGCTTTAACTTTAAATCTCTGCATAAAAGGGAATTTTCTTCAATTATTTTGTTTATTATGTAACTCCATCCTCACACTATGAGGTGATTCCTTAAAAGAATAGCTAGCTAAATAAAAAAGTGCAAAGACACTAGTTTTCTTGTTAATTATATAAAATATATTCATCTTGGTCAAGGACATGTTAAAAAGTAATGGTGGTAACTAAAATAATTTAAGCTTGTGTGCAACAATACAGTTCAATTATCTAAATCTCTCATTAGGATCATCATATTTTCCTGTTTCCATATACCGTTTAATCTAAACCAAGCAATGTGAGGTACTGGATAGAAAGTTGGTCTGAGAGCCAAGAACACCTAAGGTTAACATACCTGACAGATACTGGCTGTGTTACTTTAAATAAGTCATTTAACTTCTCAGTATACAAGCAAATATTACAGAAAAGGCGCTGACTGACATTTATAGAAGAAGTTATAACCAGATGGTTTGATACACTAATGAAATAACAGGTTCAATTTAAAAAATCAATCCAAACCTTGTTAGTCAGTAATACTCTTATTTTACGCTCATGTTTATAAAATTTACTCATATCTGTATTGCTTTTACAAGTGTTAAAGATAACCATCTTGTTCAGAATATAGGTAGCCCATGAAAATAATTCCCACTACTAAAATGAAACCTTTGAAGGGAAAAATAATACCCCTGTAGACACAATAAAATAATTCTTCAATGTCCACACACAATGAGAAAACTTATTTACCTGTGTGTGTCTTTACATGGCAATCCAGAGTAGACTTAACTGTAAAACTTTTCCCACATTCATCACATTTATATGGCTTTTCTCCAGTATGGATTCGGACATGCCTAGACAATAAGCATATATTTAATTCTTTCTGATGTTTGGAAACTACCTCATAAACTTTATTCAAGTATATTAAAATATAAACAATTTTAAAAAAAGAAAAAAATACAAACAATTTCCTACAATTTAAAAGTATTTAGTAATTTTCTATAAAACGATCAACTTTCAACCTTTTTGAAAGCAAATCTCAAGTTGTAAAATAGGCAGAATATTTAAGCAATTTAAAGTATAAGTGGCTGGGTAAATCTTACAACTTCCACTCTTTTAAAAAAAGAAAAAAGCAAAAAAAAAAAAAAATCAAAAGGTAAATGAATCATTTTTCTTAGATCCAACTATCATGCATAATTCATTCCATGATTTTGCCAAGTTATAGATAATTTTAAGCATTTTACTGTCAAAGTTCCTTAAGTTCAAATTAATTTACGTCAATCTTTATTCTTCATCAACCACCTACTATTGCAGCCAGACTATGAACATCATCAAATGCTACATTTCTACCTATAAGAGTCCACACTTGATTTCCCTCCTTCCGAAGATAGCTGCTGCTTCTTTGTAGTTTTCTTATGCATTACAACTCCCCATATATTCTGCAATCCAGTGACACTTGTCTAGCTATCTATCCTTGAACAAGAAACTCCATTGCCCAACTCTGAGCATTTTCATTGGCTGACTCCATATCTGAAATGTTATTCCCTCATTTCTACACCCCAGCTTCAAGTTCTAGCTAAAATTCTAATTCTAGTGATTTCCCTCTGGCGATTATTTCAAATATATCTTGTGTATAGCTGTTTGTATGTTTTCTCCCCCATTAAACTCTGAAATCCTTGAAATCAGGGACAGTCTTTTGTCTTTCTTTATAGCCAATCAAAGCCTAATACACACAAGATTTAAAAATGTTAGTTGACTTTCAACTGTACCATTCATCAATAAACACTCAGCCCTTAATTCTCACAGGGTCATCCTCTAGCTCTACCTCTTACCACCCAATAGTTCTACCTCTCCATTTCACCTACCATACTAACCTCCGAACTATAAAATACTACCTTGCCAAGACTTGACTCTCATGGTCAGTCACTTTGACAATATCTTAACACCCTACAATCTCTCCATTCAATAATTCACTTAGTGCCTATTTATAATAGGTGATGAAGAGGCTACAAAGGTGCCTGGACTCAGTCCAGGGAGGGAGAATAATATCCGACATTTATGGAGTTTTAAGGTTAGCAAAAAAGTTTCCTTAAAACCCTGTGAAGTAAGTAATGATGTTATCATCATTATTTTATAGGTGAGAAAATTGAAGGTCTTAAAACATTAAGCATCTTCATCAGAAAAGGAGGTGTTCTAGTCCTGTAACCAGACAGAATAATAAATGGGCTAATTAAATACTGTATAGATACTCATGAAATCATACAATTCAATGAATAAGCCAGGAAAGGTCAGTGTTAAAACTCATTTACTTCTCACAAACTCGAGAGGCAAGGACTACAGTTATCATCATCACCATGTTATAGCAGATAATAATGGAAAGCAACACCATTTAATTGGAAAAGGTCCAAGGTTCAGAGAGGCTAAGTGACCATGAATGACCATGGTCATTCAGGTAATAAATGTCAAGGCAGTACCTGATTGGCTAAGCTTCTTCCCATTGCAACATGTTGTCTCTTAATTCGGCTCTACTGCCTAAGAAGGAAGCCATAAAAACTCTCTTCCTCCAAGTGGCAAAGCCATCTCTTGTGTCCCTCTTTCCCATCATTCATCTGACACCCCTTGGATCATCCCTTGCATCTTTCCTTGCTCCCTTTCTCTGCCCATCAGAATCCTAACTTTTCCTCTAAGACTCAGTACAAGTACCACATTTTCCATGAAATCAACCCTCCCCTAACTGTAAATGCTGCCCCTCCTTCAAACAACCTCAAGACTTATGTATATTGCTATATCCCTCTAATAGAACATATGGCTCCTGGGGATGGGGGTGGGTATTTCCTGGGTTTTGATTTAGTCTTCTAATGCAAACCATTTAGTCAGTGGGGTCTTTTGCACAGAGTAGGAACCTAATATATTAAAAAATGAATATTAAACTGAAGATAATTTCCAAACAACTTGACATTATTCTCTACCTCTAAATCCTTAGCATGTACAGAACAAGACAGACTAGTAGATGGAGGAAAACTTCAGAAAAAATCGGGCACAATGTTAAGTGTGCTACACCTCCTGCCTTAAAATGATGAACAACAGGGGATAAGTCCTGATTCAAATATCACCTCTGGGTAAAACACCCAACCTCTCTGCTCAGTGGCAAGACAAAAAAAAACCCAAACCAAAAAACAGTACATGTATAATTTATCTCACAGGGGTTTTTATAAAGATCAAATTAGATAACATATATAAAAGTGCTTTGTAAACATTTAAAAGCTATGTAAATGTTAGCTGCTATGATCATCAACTCCAACATCTGTCCAGAAAAGGAAATACTTTTACCATACCTGAAATATAGTCATAATAGTCTTCTCTAATGCTAGAAAACTTTGATTATTAAAATATTCTTCCTATACTTGAATTCAAATCTACCTAACTATAATTATTACCCATTGGTTCTAGTTTTTATCTATGGAACAGCAGAAAGTCTATATTCTCTTCCACATAAAAGTTTTCCAAATATCTAAATATAATTTTCATGATATCCCTTTCTCTCTTTTTCAAGGTAAATATTCACAATTCCCTTAACCTTGGCTAAGATAACATAGTGACTAGACTCATCATCAAGGTCATCACCTAATAGACACAATCTTGTCTGTCATATGTTGGTTTTTGTTTTCTTTTTTTTTTTGGGGGGGGGGGGGCAATGAAGGTTAAGTGACTTGCCCAGGGTCACACAGCTAGTAAGTGTCAAGTGTCTGAGGCCGGATTTGAACTCAGGTCCTCCTGAATTCAGGGCTGGTGCTTTATCCACTGCGCCAACTCACTGCCCCCTTCATATGTTGTTTTGTCCTTGATCAGGAAATTAGTTGTGGACTGCTTTCCTGAAGTTCTTGAAAGCAAGTACAGATAAATTTATATTTCAATGTGCATATACCTACTTTCCTCAACTGGATAATAAATTCCTAAAGTGTACACATTGTTTCTTATTTCTCTTTATATTTGCCAAGATACCTAGCATAATACCTTGCACACAGCATGTGCTCAACATTTTTTTTTTCATAACTATCATTTTCATAGCCCTAGTAAAGTTTTGTAATGAAGAAAAAGTCAATGATTCAAAACTGAATCTCCAGAAGAACTTAAATAGGAGATATCTACTCTTCCACAGAAATGAAACCATAGGACAGCAAGGATAAAACGGCAAATAAAAGTGGCCAAAAATCTCTGAAACTAACTTCCTAAACTACATGGGGAAAGCACTAAAAGTCTTTCAACACGACTTCAAGAAGAAAGTTAATGCTCTGTAAACAATGTAATAGTGATCTGAACAAAACTTACCTTACTAAGTCACTGGGTTTTTTAAAGCTTTTGGGACAATAGGTACAGCAGTTGGCATATTTTGGCTCTGCTTCAAGTTCAGCCTGCTTATCCTTTATTTCACTAATTCGGTCTTTCTCTGCTGCAGACTGGACGAGCACTTTTTCAGAAACTGTAGCACTTTCTCGTGGTCTGATTTTTGCCAGTTCTGCTGTTTCTTCTTCTGTGAAAGTGATGACCCCTGGACGAGATTTTCTAGGAGCAGTTCTTTCAGAATTTTCATCTTCTTCTTCCATGCACACCACTAAATCAAACACACACAAGAGAATTATCATTTTTAAAAGTTTTAAATAGATATTCATAAGTAACTTATAGTTAGCAAATATCTAAGATTTTTAAATAGCAACAAAAATACTGCTATATAATGATGATAAGAAATGATGATTATACCAGCTTTTATATAGTGCTTGAATAAGGCTTGCAAAAAACACTTTACAAATATTATCTTGTAGTATCCTAACAACGCTGGAAGGTAGGAGCTATTATTGGGCACCAGGCGGCCCAGTGAATACAGTGCTGGGCCTGGAATCAGAAAGACTCATCTTTCTGAGTTCAAATCCAGCTTCAGACATTTTACCTCAATTTCCTCATCTGCAAAATTAGCTGCAGAAGGAAATAGCAAACCATTCCAGCATCTTTGCCAAGAAAACCCCAAATGAAGTCAGGAAGAGTCAGATACAAATGAAAAACAATTGAATAACAAAAGGAGCTATTATCATTCCCTTTTTAGAGATGAGGAAATTGAGAAAAAGGTTATTTGTCCAAGGTTAAACAATAAATGTCAAAGGTTGGATGGGAACACAGATCTTCCTGTCTCCAGGTCTAGTACTCTACTACTGAACTCTCTAGTTGTCTATATTATAATATTAATAATATTTAATATTACTACTAATGGTACTAACTTTTGACATTTGGGCTTAAAAATTAAATCACTGCAAAAAAAAATGCAAGCCAAAACAACTCTGAGGTTTCAAGTCACACCAAGCAAACTGGCAAAGACAAAAGATTTCAGATACAATATTAAAAGAGTTGGGGGCTGGAGGGGTGGAGCTAGCGGAAGGGATGATACACTAATACCCTGTTGGTAGAATTATTTATTTATCCAACCATTCTGGACAGGAATTTGGAATTATATAAAAATAGTGATTTATATACCCATATGCTTTGAACCAGGGATTTCATTGCCAGTCATATATTCCAAAGAAATCAATGACAAAAGGAAACGCCCCTTTTGTACCAAAATATTTATTGTAGCACTTCTTATAGTAGCAAGTAATTGTATATAGAGATGCACTGGGGAATGGCTAAACAAGTTCTAGTAAATGGGTATAATGGGATATTATTATTCTATAAGAAACAACTATAATAAAATCAGAAGCATCCAAAGATTTAAATGAACAGATGTAAAATAAGGTTGGCAGGACCAGGAAAACAATATACACACTATAACTGGAAAAAATAGCAACATTAAAAAAAAACAAAACTGAATGCTATTAACGTATTGGTCATACTTTTCCCCAAAGAAGAAATATGAAAAGATATTCCCCAAATACAGACACTTCTTTGCATAACTGAGGGATTACTGGCATAGAGAACTGTATATTATATCAGAATTTCTTTTGTATACTGGTTAGTTTTCTGAATTGTGTTTTTCCTTGTAAAAATTTTTCTTCTTTGTCATATAGCATTATGAGTAATTAAAATAGGAGATTTAAGATTATTAACATGTAATTTTAATATGACAGTAAAACTTGATCTTATAAATTTTAAACATAACATTTTTTAAAAGATCTATGATCTTAATTGAGAATTACATATAATCCATTGATCACTACTCCTTTTGTGCCGTTCTTGTCCATATCCTTCCACAAATCCTTTACAGAGGAATACTCTAATATTGTAGAGGATATCTTTAAACCTTTCTTGGGTATCAGTGAAGCACTACAGCTTTATGTTCTCCCCAATACATGACTTAGCCATCCTCTAAACAATTAGGCAGTAAAGTGAACAGTGTGCTGGACTTGCAGTCAAGAAGATCCAAGGTAAAATCCTACTCAGACACTAACTACCTGTGAGACCATGAGAAAAATGACAATTTCTCTTTCTTCACCTGCAAAATGGGAAAATTACACATATTTCACAGGATTACTGTGAGAATCAAATGAGATAATATATGTAAAGTACTAAACAAACCTTAAACAACTTTATAAATAAATAAAAAATCTTTTTCCAATGATAAATTCTTAAAAATTATCCTTTAAGTCACTTCCTAAATAGAAATTAACAACATGCTGTAGCCTACTAAGGTTTGGTATGTCAATCTCTTTAAATAACCTACAATTTTGGGGGGGGGGGAGGGGGGCAGGGCAATGAGGGTTAAGTGACTTGCCCAGGGTCACACAGCTAGTAAGTGTCAAGTGTCTGAGACCGGATTTGAATTCATGTCCGCCTGAATCCAGGGCCAGTGCTTTATCCACTGCGCCACCTAGCGGCCCAATAACTTACAATTTTGATGAAAAAAATTGGGATGGTCCATGTTCGACCGCTATATGTCATCACTAGAAAATAATAGTGGAGATGAAGAGGTATAGTCTGTTCCAGTTAGACTATATTTGAAGCATGGTATTCAGTTCTGGGTACAACATTTTAAAAAGGACACTGAGAATCTCAATTATCCAAGGCAGGAGATGGGAATGTGATTAGTGAGGTATTAAAGAACATACCACATGAGAATCCACTGAAGAAACTGAGGATCAATAGCCTGGAAAAGAGAAGATTTGGGAAAATGTTGCTAGGGGAGAGGATGGTGTTCAAGTATTTGAGTGGATGTCATATAGAAATTATATTTTCTACTTGCCTTCAGAAGGCAGAAATGGGAAAAATGAGTTGAAATTGCAAAGACAAATTTTGAATTGATGCAAAGAACAACATTCTAATAAGTAGAGCTACCAGAAAGTGGAAAGGGCTATTTTGAAAATTAGTGGGTTCCATTACACTGAAGGCCCTCGTTCTGGGTTTTTGGTCATCAGAGGACAATGATCTCATTTACTGGTTTCTGCCAGCCTAATTAAACTGACTAATCACACCTGGAATTCTGTCTCTCAGAATTTCAAATGCAACAATTCTCTGTCAATGGGGTGATGGGAAGATGTGGTTCGCTAAAGAAAATCACTTCAAGAGCCTACCTATTCTCATACTTTTATCAGATACCTTTAATATTTATGTATTACTCTCAAAAACACTGTTAGCAACAGGAAAGTGGACTTATGGGTTGTTAGTTACTGACAAAATTTCTATCACCTTTTTAATCCTTTGGCTAGTAGTGTCTGTGACTTTTTCCCCCAGTCATTTGGAATCTTCCCTCCCCTCTTTCGAGTATCCTAACAACTACAATAACTTGAAATAGATTTTTGAGGTACATTTGGTTTGGTACAGTAATTCTTCACAGCCTCATTTTCTTAAGTGCAATTTGCACAGGGATCAGGGTATTAAAAGTCTAAAAGCGGGGCACCTAGCTGGCATAGTGGAAAGAGCATCGGCCCTGGAGTCAAGAGTACCTGAGTTCAAACCCGGCCTCAGACCGTTAACACTTACTAGCTGTGTGACCCTGGGCAAGTCACTTAACCCCAATTACCTCACTTAAAAAAAAAAAAGTCTAAAAGCATTAGTTCTAATGTCATCAATGATTAAAAGAAAAAGAAACACTAGCAAAGGGTTGAACATTTACTGGAACTGTCTGCCAAAAGTAAAATTTCTAATAACTTCCTGAGCTTCTTTTATGATACTTTAATCTTTCAGAAGTGATAGGGGAAACAAGTAAAATTTCTATTTTGAATCTAATTTTCACTAAAAGAAAAAAATATGTTTCTGGTACTAAAAATACACATTTCCTATGTTTTGAGGACTATAGTTCAGTTATATACTTCCTGTTATTCCTCCAAAAATGATATGTGCAATAGCACATTATTGTATTATTAATACTTAACTATTTACAATAACATTAAATCCTACATTTACTAGTAATATAACCCTAGTTAAGTCACATATTGAATAAATATCTCTGGCAACTCACTAGGATTTACATAGCATATCATAAAAAAGTTTTAGTTGTCTTGGTAGAGGGAATTCCCTACTCACTAAAAAAAATTATATCCTTTTTTACATATTCATAAAACTTTGCTACAGATATTTGAAATGGAATAGACTAGCAGAAATACATCACATTTCAAATTAAAGGAATGGTGAGAAAATAATGCGATTTGGCAGGTGCCCAGGGGCCCCACCTGAAGACTGATTTGGAATTGATTGAATTGGGTGATACTGACTGACAGACTGAGAACCTGCTTAAGGTTGATTAAATTGAGACCACATCTGGCCAGCCCTGAGTGGGGGGTTGACCTCAGAGGCTGTGGACTAAGACATCAATACCACCCTGAACCAATCAGCTTGAAGGACCTCCCCTTCAGGAGAGGGAGACAGGAAGTAGGAAGGGAGGCTGGCTCCCTAGCTTTGGCTTCTTTGCTTCTAGAACCATAGGTTGGTGGCTATGGGAAGAAGAAGAAGGAGTTAATTCTGAACCCTAGGGTAGATAGGCCTTGACCATCTTTCTGAACTCCACGTGCTCTATCTTTACTAACTTCTAATATACTTTAATAAATGCTTAAGGACCAAACACTGTTGATGAAGTTTCTAATTTATAAGTAAATCCTAGCTAGTTTCACCCCCACACTTGGGGAGGGGAAACAATTTTTATGGCCAGTACTTCTGATAAAGGCCGTATTTCTAAAATATATAGGGAACTAAATCAAATTTATAAGAATCCAAGTCATTCCCCAATTGAGAAATGGTCAAAGGATATGAACAGCCAGTTTTATGATGAAGAAACCAAAGCTATCTATTCCCATATGAAAAAATGCTCTAAATCTCTAATGGTTAGAGAGATGCAAATTAAAACAACTCTGAGGTACCACCTGACACCTATCAGATTGGCTAAAATGACAAAAAAGGAAAATAATAAATGTTGGAGAAGCTGTGGAAAAATTGGAACACTAATGCATTGTTGGTGGAGCTGTGAACTGATCCAACCATTCTGGAGAGCAATTTGGAATTATGCCCAAAGGGCGATAAAGCTGTGCATACCCTTTGACCTAGCAATACCACTTTTGGGTCTTTTGCCCAAAGAAATCATGGAAAGGGGAAAGGGACCCACATGTACAAAAATATTTATAGCTGCTCTTTATGTGGTGGCAAGGAATTGGAAGTTGAGGAGGTGCCCATCAATTGGGGAATGGCTGGACAAGTTGTGGTATATGAATACAATGGAATACTACTGTGCTGTAAGAAACGATGAGCAGGAAGAGTTCAGAGAAACCTGGAGGATCTTGCAGGGGCTGATGATGAGTGAGATGAGCAGAACCAGAAGAACATTGTACACAGTATCATCAACACTGAGTGTTGATCTACTGTGATGGACTATATTCTTCTCACCAATGCAATTCACTAAATGTAATCAATTTCAATTAAAATAATATTTCTGAACAACAGTTTCAAATTCAGAAACAGTGAATTCTAGACCATAGTGGAGTATAAATTTAAAGGACTAGCAGATATATATTTGACAAAATTCTTCAAAGTGCTTCACACCAAAAAGGAAACAAGAAGGGACAAAATTACTTATGTTGGTCTATCAAGCTAAGCAGAGAGTAGTAGGAAGAAGAGTAGTAGTGACACCTAGACATTTCAGGAGATAAATCCAAGAAAGAAAGCAACAATAAAATCCTTGTCCTCAGGAATTCATAGGTAAATATATACAGTACAGTTATCAAGAAGGGTAAATTAGGTATCTGGTTTGTTTTTTTTTTTTGCAAGGCAATGGGGGTTAAGTGACTTGCCCAGGGTCACACAGCTAGTAAGTATCAAGTGTCTGAGGCAGGATTTGAACTCAGGTACTCCTGAATCCAGGGACGGTGCTTTATCCACTGCGCCACCTAGCCGCCACCTAAATTAGGTATCTTAATGCAGAGGCAAATTTGATATTGTGCAGAACACTGGTTCTCAGTGGAAGGGATGAAACTTATGATTATAACAAGGTTTTAGATAAATGGTGGGTATACTTTATTTAAAACAATAATGACAGTGATGGTTAGCATTTATATAGTGCCAAGTATGTGCCAGGCACTGTGCTAAACATTTTACAAATATTATCTCATTTGATCCTGACTACAACCCTGTGGGGTAGGTGCTATTATTCCCATTTTTACAAATGAGGAAAGTGAGGAAAACAGAGGTGAAGTGACTTGCCCAGGATCACCCAGGTAGTAAGCATTCGAGGCCAAATTTGAACTCAATTATTCCTGAATCCAGGTCTGTTCTTTGTACCACCTTGCTGCATAAGGAAGAGAAATATAGAGCAAAGGGGAATGTTCTAGCATTTGGGACAATAAGGAAATACCTCCTGTATAAGGTGGTGTCTGAATGTGGTCTCAGGTCTTACAGGAAGTCAGGGATCTAAGAGGCAGATGTAAGGAAAGAGACTGGTTAATAACTTCTTGAGTTGCTTTTAGAAAAAATTTTATCTTTCAAAAGATGAAGGGGAGCTCTTCCAGTTAAGATGGCCACATGAAAGGTCTTAAGACTAGTCCATCTTTTTCATATAAATCTCAGCAAATATTTGAAAAGGATCCCAGAAAAACCAATGGTAGTAAGGCTGAAAACAAGGTAGATGGATAGAGGAGTCTAAGCAGAGAATCTAGGATGAATATATGAGGAAACTGGCAGAAGTGAGAAGAGTGTAAATGTAGGAGCCCAATAACCAAACACCTTTCATACAAATAAAGAGATCTAAGCAACTGAATTGCTCATGCGTAGGTCAAGCCAATATAATAAAAATGACAATACTATCCAAATTTACGTCAATTTAATTATTCAGTGGCATCCCAATCAAGCTACCAAAGAATTACTTTATAGAGCTAGAAAAAAAGGATAACAAAATTCATTTGGAGGCACAAAAGGTCAAGATATCAAGAGAATGGGGAGAAAAAAGATGCCTTAGCAATAACCAGATCTCAAACTATACTACAATCAAACTATACTACAAAGCAGTGATTATTAAAATAGTCTGGTACTGCATAGAAAATCAGATGGTTGGTCAATGGAATAGACAGGTACATAATATACAGAAGTAAATGACCACAGTAAGCTAGTGTTTGATAAACCCAAAGATCTAAGCAACTGGGCAAGAATTTACTATTTGACAAAAACTGCTGGGAAAACTATAAAGTAGTGTGGCAGAAACTAGGCACAGACAGACATCTCAAACCAGCTACCAAAATAAGTTAAAAATGGATACATGATTAGAATAATTAAGAAATTCCTATCATATCTCTGGAAAGAGGAAGAGTTTATGACCAAACAAGGGATAGAGCAGATCACAGACTATTAAAATGATTACATAAAATTAAAAATTTTTTACACAAGCAAAGCCAATGCAATTATTAGGAAGGAAATAGTTAACTGAGAAAAAAAAAATCTTTGCAGCAAAGTTTCTGATGAAGGTTTTATTTCCACAATGTAAACCAAGTCAAAATAATACAAATAAGAGAAACTCCCAAATGATAAATGGTCAAAGGACTTTGAGAAGCAGTTTTTTTTGGTTTTGTTTTTTGCAGGGCAATGGGGGTTGTGACTTGCCCAGGGTCACACAGTTAGTAAGTATCAAGTGTCTGAGGCCGGATTTGAACTCAGGAACTCCTGAATCCAGGGCCAGTGCTTTATCCACTGCACCACCTAGCTGCCCCGAGAAGCAGTTTTCAAAGGAAGAAATCAAAGCTATGAAGTCATGTGAAAAAATGCTCTCAATCACTAATTATTAGAGAAATACAAATTAAAATAACTCTGAGGTACCACCTGACACCTTTCATATTGTCCAAGACAAAAAAGGAAAGTGACATATTCTCAAAGGGATGTGAGGAAATATATTACACTAATGAATTATTGGTGGAGTTATAAGACCATTCTAGAGAACAATTTAGAACTATGCTCAAAGTTTGGTTGCAAAGCAGTGTATGTCCTCTGAGACAGCAATGCCACTAATAATTCTGTACTTCAAAGTGGTCAAAGAAAATAACCCATTGGAACACAAAGTTTTTAAAAATTGTGTCAAAATTTGTTTTTATATATATTTTGGAAAATAAAATTCTAAAATAAAAAAAAAAATTTAAAGGGGAAAAAAAAAGAAAATAACCTATTACGTATAGTAAAAGCAGATCGATCTGTGGTGGCAAAGAACTGAGAGGTGAGGAAATGCTCATCAATTAGGAAATGATGATGGGAATGGCTTCAGAAAAACTTGGGAAGATTTATACAAACTGATGTTAAGTGAATTGAGCAGAACCAGGAGAACAATGTACATAATAAAGGCAATATTGTAAAAATAATTAACTGTGAAAGATTTAGCTATTCTGATCACTTATAAGGATCTATAATAATTCCAAAAGACTCATGATGAAAAATGCTATTCACTTCCAGATAAAGAACTGATGATAAACTCAAAATGCAAATTTTTCTTTTTCTTTATTGGAACATAGTTAATGTGGAAACATGTTTTGCATGACTTCATATGTATAATGGGTATCAAGGTGGAGGGAGGGAGAGAATTTGGAATTGAAAATAAAATTTAACAACAAAAAATAATAGGAAAAAAAGATTTTGTAAATGATTGAATATAGGAGGTTAGAATAAGGAAATTATGATGACAGTTAAGTTGTGAGCCTGAAGGGTGGTGGTACCCTCCAAAGTAACAGGAGTTATTATGAAGAAGAGGAAAGATAATGAGTTCAGTTTTACATATATTAAATTTAAGATGTCTATATAATAGCCAGTATGAGATATCTAATAGGCTGCTGAGGATGTGAGATGAGAGGTCAGTAGAAAGCTCCTGGGGCTGTGAGGTGGCCAACTAGATAGAGTGCTGGGCTTGGAATCAGGAAGGTTCATCTTCCTGAGTTCAAATCCAGCCTCAGACACTTACAAGCTGTGTCACCCTGGGAAGTCCCTTAACCCTGTTTAACTCAGTTTCTTCATCTGTAAAATGAGCTGGAGAAGGAAATGACAAGCCACTCTAGTATCTTTGCCCAAAACTGAACAAAAGAAAGTTTAAAGCTGAATAAATAAATTTGAGTATCATCAACACAGAGATGACAATTGAATCCATAAGAGCTGATGAGATCACCAAGTGAAATAGTATAGAGGGAGAAGAGATACATGATGGAAAGCTAGGCATAGTCTAACAGGCATCCCTTCATGAAATTCAATGTCTCACTGATTGGGTTAGGAAGGTAAAAAAATGATTGACTGAGAAATCAAAGCAGCCATGGCTCAGAGTCCTTGTGGAATAATAAATGATGACAAACATTTTCACACGACTTTTTAAAAAAAATTTATTTATTTGTTTATTTATTTTGTGGGGCAATGAAGGTTAAGTGACTTGCCTGGGGTCACAGAGCTAGTAAGTGTCAAGTGTCTGAGGCCAGCTTTGAACTCAGGTCCTCCTGAATCCAGGGCCGGTGCTTTATCCACTGTAACACCTAGCTGCCCCCTTTATAGGACTTTAAAGATGCCATCTGAGGATCCTTTGAACTCTTGAGATTTTTTATTTCCAAATACCTAGTTTATGCTGGGTGGTAGAAATACAAAGATGTCTTTTAAAACCTTACCCTTGGGCAGCTAGAGGGCGCAGTGGATAGAGCACCGGCCCTGGATCCAGGAGGACTTGAGTTCAAATCCAGCCTCAGACACTTGACACTTACTAGCTGTGTGACCCTGGGCAAGTCACTTAACCCTCATTGCCCTGAAGGAAAAAACAAAACAAAACAAAACAAAACCCACCTTGCCTTCACAAGAAGCTTATCATCTAAAAGTACCTTCCATTTTCCTAACAATGAAAAAAGTAAAAAAAAAAAAAATGGAGGGTGGGTTAAGTCCTTTAATATAGACTTGCATGTTATTTCTCTGCTTTATTCTGGTAAAAGTTTTCAAAGTTACACTATCTCTGTGACTTCATTAACAAATAACAACAGCACTAGCTAGCTTTTATATAGCTCTTTAAGGTTTGCAAAGTGTTTTAACTCATGATCCTCACAACAACCCTACATGCTATCATTTCTCCATATTTATCTCCATTATTTTATTCCTATTTTATATATGTGGAAACTAAGAAACAGGTTAAAGAGACTCTTCCAACATCATACAGCTAATAAATGTCTGAGGCAGAATTCAAATTCAGGTCTTCCTGAGACACCTTCCAAGACTCACCTTCTATCCAGTTCAATGCCTAACTGCCTCTAAATGGTAAAAAAAAAAAAAAAAAAAAAAAAAAGTAATGTGGCTGCAACTCAAAGAAGTGCTTGTAAATTAACAGATGAAAACATTATTTTTAGTTTTTCACAGATAGGACTTACATTTTCAGCATGTTTTTATATTTATCAGTATAACATTAGCATTTAGCAGCTAAATACTAAAGCAATGAAGAAATTAATAGATTTTCTTAATTAAAAAAAAAAATGTCACCTTCTCCTCCTCCTCCCTCTCCAGTTGTTGCTACTGGAGAAGAGACAGTCTGGTGCTTCTTCATATGTTTTTTGCAGTGAACTGTTGTTCGGAAACTCTCCTCACAGAATGGACATTTATATGGCTTCATGCTCATGTGAGTTGCCATATGCCTGGTGAGACTACCATTGGTAGTGAAGGATGCATTACAAATATTACAGCTGAATGCTTTTACACCTACAACAAAAATAATATTATCAAAACCTATGCAGTTAAAAAAACTTCATTACTTTCAAAAGACCACAGGAAGTTTAAAAGCCACAGATTCTCTTGCTAAATAAATGGAAGTAAAAAGAAAGTTGGCTGGTTGCTTTACCTACAATTTCCTTTTTTAGGAAATAGTTGTCTTAAAACATAAGTATCTACACACTGGAGGGTCAGACTCTGTTTATCAACTCCATATTCTATTAGATGACAGAGCACAAGGGATATAGATGGAACAGCAAGGATATCATGGTTGATTTCAACTTCCAAGGTTAGTGAACCCCCTCAAATATCTTGTTTCCCTCAGTTACCTATTATGCCTTTGCTGCTCTTTAATTTAAACTTCAATTAAATTAAATTTTAAATAAATTTTTAAAAATTGTGTTTTCAGTCTAGACAATCTCTTGGCAAATAATGCATTCCACAAATTTACTCATCTCTATATGGAGTTGTACTTCTTTTGTTTGCACTAAATATGTCTCTTTTAAGCTTCAATGGATGCAATTCTTCTTGAAATTCCAAAATATTGTGAATGAATATGTTTACTTTATCCACTGATGTTCACCATGTTCACTTAATGCCTATATTTTTAGAATGAAACATTTTCATAGGCTGCTCAAAGAAGCACATTTCATATGATTCAAAGAAATGTTCAATTAAATAAGGGAAAAGAACAAGCATTTATATAGGGACTATGTGATGAGGCACTGTGCTACATACTTTTAAAAAAAATATTTGATCCTCATGACAACCCTGGGAGCTAGGTGCTATTACAAGCCCTATTTTGCACTTGAATTGAAGCACATGAAGTTAAGTGACTGTCCCAGAGTCACATAGCTACTTTGTATCTACCTAATGTGGATTAGAACTCAGGTCTCCTGACTCCAGACTTAGCACTCTATCCACTGCCTCTTAAATTAAAATTGTTCCTTCTCCTACCAAAAAAAAAAAAAAAAAAAGATATAATACCTGCTACCCTACCTCACAGAGCTTTGTATGTATAATGCCTTATTAAAAGGTAAAATGTGCTATTCAAATGTAAAGTATTATGGGGTTGGAAAGGACCAAATTAAACAACTTATTTCAACCCTTTATTCCACAGATGAAAAAAAAGTGAAGAAGAGAGAGTCAAGTGGTATAACAAAGATCACATAAGGAGGTTAGTAGAGACAGGACAAGAAAAAGGTTCTGATTTTACTGTGTTTTTTCCTATTTTGAAGTATTATGTAAGCCTAGAGGATACTCAAATTGCCAACATACTACAGAGCTTTGCTCTTCAGAATCAATGCTGTGGTAATTGTCTTGTGGGAGGGACAAGTCTAATACTTTTTGCCTTGAACAACTAAGCCACTTTGGCTGGAACAAACAACTGCCTGACACTAAACACTGCTCTATAAACATACTCTACAGACAACATTACAACATATATTTTGCATATGACAGAATGGAAAAGTTATATTAAAAAATTTAAAGAATTATTATCTTCTGGACCAGTCCAATGATATAAATTTACTTTTTTAATATTTAAAAGTTAAAATTTTTACTTAATCATGGAGAACAAATGAACACAAAATATAAACTATATGTCAAGCAACCATGTACAATCTGAAAGAGTAAGAAAAAAAAAGGTTTTTTGATGTTATAAAGAGAAAATACAGCTGTAATAAGCAGTCGGCAATTAAGCCTTTTGTATGTAACAGTAAATGACAGAAGTGTTAAGAAATAGTATGTCATTTGGGGAAGCTAGGTGGCACAGTGGTAGAGTCCCGGGGGGACGGAGGTACCCGGCATTGGACTTCAGGACCTGAGTTCAAATTACGGCCTCACCACTTGACACTTACTAGTTGTGTGACCCTGAGCACACAACTCACCCCCCCAAAAAAGTGTGTGTGTGTGTGTGTGTGTGTGTGTGTGTGTATATATGTATATATATCTATATATATATATATATATATTACGTCATTCCAAATCTAGGACTTTATTACCTGTGTGTGTCTTCTCATGGGACTTGAGAACACCTGAAGGAAAACAAATCCGCGTCCACAGAGCTGCATTTATAAGGGCTTTTCACCAGTATGTGACCGGCACATGCTGCTTTTTAAGTGACGGGATTTCTAAAGCCTCTTGTTGCAATATTCACATCTATAATGAAAAGATAAAGAATTGATACTATGTCACTGTGTCCAGGCTTATAAAAATAAAACCTGCAAAGGGAAAGAATACAATCAGGAACCTTCATCAACAATTATAAATGAAAAGAAAAACATGTTATTAAAGCTAGAAGTACACGAAAGTAATATGAAAATTCTAACATACAACTAGTAACCATGACGACTATTATAGTTTATATCAAGTTAAGTTTAATTTAATTTAATCTTGAATATTTTTTTGAAAATAACAATAACTAGCCAGAGTGCCACATTCCTGGGTCATGTAAAACAAAACATTTTGCTACAAGTATGATTCACAAGTAACTTTAGAATATTATACTGCCTCAGAGACATAATCTTGCATAACAATAAGCACTACTTTCTAAAGAACAGAGGTGCCAGTTTATACAGATTACTGATTAATAATGCAATATAGAAAGCTAATAATTGAAGTTATTCTTAAAAAAATACAATTTGATGTGTTAGGTTTTAAAAGTTTTAATAAATATATTAAGATTATTTCAAGATTTTATAACTATTACACAATTTAAGATTACATTTCAAGTGTTTTTAAAATGGGAAGCTAAAGACAAAAATAAAAATAGATTCTACTTAAATGGCTACCATACAACACTTTTTATGCAGCTTAAATTATTTGGGCATTCTATCATTATCTATTAACCAAAACATTATCTGTACCTTACTGTAACTCAGACCAGGAACATACAAAGATAATACTACTAACATTCTTCAAAGTCATTTTTATTTATTATGAAAAACTGTATTAACTATAGATCAATCTAACCCTGATAAATTCAGTTTAATAAATTCTAAACATTAGGCAAAATAGCATTATGGAAACAGTTATTTCCAAAGGAACAATGTTTATATACAAACAGTACTCAATTGATTTTCAGTACATTTAATAATACCTGTAAGGCTCAAGTACTCTCTCATTTTACTAATGACCATCTGATTTACACTCTTTGTGGTCAGTCAACATCTTTTTTATGTTTGGCTAAAATATCTTCATGACATGACCTTGGTTAGGGCAAAATGGAAAATGGCACAGAAAGCCAATGGTATTTTTCATTTCCACATAAATTTCATATGTATGTATGTATATATATATGTTTGTGCATGTATGTATTAATGAATGTGTGTATATGAATGTATAATATGCCTGCACCTCTCTGTACAAATACAGAATAGTATGTATATGTGTGTATGTATGTATGTATGTGTATATATATATGCATGTACACACACACACATACACAAACATATATATCGATAGAGATATACACGTTACAATTAATGGTGGCCTGAAAAAAATATGAAAATGAGTTAAAATTTATCTGAATCATTCTTGCGAAACATGAATTAAATAATATTTATATGGTAATTACTGATGGAAAATAAGGGGAAGTAATTCCCAAAACTGTTTTGACCTATGGCAGTTTCACTGAATAAGTGTTTTGAGCCTTTCAAGTTACAAATAACTGGTGAAGAACTTTACAAACCATGAAGCACTATATAAATATGAACTACCTGCTATTAAGGGCTGCAGTGAAATATTTGATGGGTTAGATTTAAGAGATGTGACTTTAGTTCAAGTCTTGTATAACATACATACTATTTAACCCTAAGGCAAATTACTTAACTTCATGTGCCCCAGGCAACTTTCTAAGTCAAAATTTATGAGAAGTGCCAAGTTTTACTATTAGAAGGGGTTTTCTTCATTACAACAGTGAAATTACAGATCTGAGTCAGAGTTCTGAGCAAACAGTGGGGGCTAAGCCAACTAGATGTCCAACTAAATTAGTCATTAATATGGTGAACCCTTTGGGGGGCCACTAGGTTGCCTAAGAAGAGTCAACTGACCTAGTTGGAAATGGATCAGGTCAAATCTTTCATACTGATCAAAGTGAAGCCAGCCGCTAGTAGGTCCCTCCACTTCCAGCCAGGACAAGAAAGATAAATACAAGTCATTGTGGTCGTCGTCATCATCATCATCATCACTGTCATCATTATCACCACCACCAAAACAACTAGCATTTCTACAGCACCTAAAGATTTGCAAAGCACTTTATGAAAATATAAAACAAATATCTCATTTGTTCCTCAAACTACCATGGGGAATAGGTGTTATTAAATATTCATTTTACAAATGTGGAAACTAAGGCAGACAAAGGTTAAATGACTTGTCTATGGTCACACAGCTAGTAAGTATCTGAGGTTGGACTTGAACTAGACTCCAGGTCTAGCACTTTTTCCACTATAGCACCCAAGGAGGAAAGAGGAAGGGGAAGAAGAAAAGAAAAAGAAATCATAGGTCTGGCCAAATAATTATAAATTATAATTATAAATTATAAATTCTAGTGGTTTTTTAAAAAGCCATATACTTTATAATCTTATCACATCTATGTTTATTATATGTACATGCACATACACATAATCCTATCAGGAAGACCTAAATTCAAATCCAGTTTCAGGAATTCACTAGCTGTGTGATCCTGGTAAGTCCCTTAACCTCTATTTGCCTCAGTTTCCTCACTGTAAGATTGGGGATAATAATAGCACCTACTTCACAGGGTGCTTTGGAGGATCAAAGGATTAAAAAAATACTTAATACAGGTCTATAGTACATATTAAGTACTATGTAAAATGCTTATTCTCTTCCTTCACCCTCATATTCCAAATACTCTGTCCTTCGGGCCAACCTGTCGGGTGACAGACTCCAATATTTTAGAACCAGTCTCACACTAAGTACAGGGAAGCTTGTCATCAAGACTACACTTGAAACCTTATTAAACCAAATTTGTCAGAACTTACAGGTCTGCTTGGATTACCTTTGGAGGATCAGTTCCTTGCCATGATGAATCGTGTGTGTGTGTGTGTGTGTGTGTGTGTGGTGTGTGTGTGTGAGAGAGGAGAGAGAGAGAGAGAGACGAGAGAGAGAGAGAGAGAGAGACATACTCACACAGACCCACATTAAATATAAGGAATTGGATCCTCAGAGAAAGCCACAGTACATATTATCCCCCCTACAACTCCAATTAAACAAAAATTTAGGTAAGGAAAATAGCTACAGGTATACCTGTAAGTCCGTCTACTTTGATCCTCACTATCTGCAAGAAACTGAGGTTGCTGAGTTTGTAGTTCCAGCTCTTCTTGTGAATGTTCTTGGATCAACGAGTTGTCTACAATTAAAAGGCTTAGATTAATATAAAGACAAAATCACAAAGCAGGTCACTTAACTACCAGTAGGATATTTGCTATCTCTATGCCCCAGAGCAAGTCATTTAATACCTCTGGATCTCAACTTTCTCATTATAAAAAGGGGCCTTTGTGCTAGCTTCTTAGGTAGATCTTCAAGCTCTAAACTTGGGATCCTTTGAAGAAAAATTAAATCATCTATAAACAATTTCAAAAAGTATGCAAATGAACCTGTGAAGTAAAGTTACCATATTCTCACACAATTTTAAAACTAAGATTATCCCTCTTATATGCATCAAGCTGTACCATGACTATGTTCCATAAGATTGATTTTAATGTTTTCTTGTCCTTCACAAAAACTGAAGAGAATATAAGGAACATAAAAGCAGTGCATTGTGATCTGCGTGACTGCAGAGTAAAAAAAAAAAAACCTTAAAACTATTTTGGGTAATTCTAGGAATAGTAATATGCAACTTACAAAAGAGTTGCATACCAAGGGGAAAAAAAGAGTTAGTAGTTGTTTGCAACTTGGAACACATTTCACCTTAAGTTGGGTCTTCACTTTTGTTTGGAAATCCTTTTTATCAAGGATTATTAACTTGTAACACATTTGTCACAGTGACGATTTCTAATTTTTTTTCTCAAGGCTCAGATACCCAACTCTGTACCTTACTGTAGTGTATAATTTAATATCTGACTTTATTGAGAAGACTGAAAACATCTGACATGTATACCCTAAATTCCCCTCTGACCCTCCAAACTTTAAAACTTCTCTGATTTGACCTTTCTCCTTCACTCCTATCAATTGAATGAATATCTCAATTCTTGCTATAGGAAACAGATCTACCTCTGTCCCTGAATCTCATTCCTTCCCGCTGGACTGTTCTTTTTTTTTTTTTTAGTGAGGCAATTGGGGTTAAGTGACTTGCCCAGGGTCACACAGCTAGTAAGCGTTAAGTGTCTGAGGCTGGATTTGAACTCAGGTACTCCTGACTCCAGGGCCAGTGCTCTATCCACTGCGCCACCCAGCTGCCCCTGGACTGTTCTTTCAATTAATCTCTCCTTCTCCAATGCATTTTCATTCTCTCCTTTAAAACTGGCATTTGCCTACAAACATGCTCAGATTTTCCCTATCATAAAACAAAATACAACAAAACAACCTTTTGTCCATCAAATTTCCCATCACATTTCATTCCTCCTCTTGACTGACAAACTTCTATAAAAAATAGTTTATATTCATTACCTTCACTTCTTACCACCTAATTCTTCACTCACTCTTCTAAAATAATAGCTTCTTTCTACCATTCTACTGAAACTGATATTTCAGAAGTCATCAGTGGATTAACAGCCAAATCCAGTTGCCTTTTTTCAGTTCTAATCCTTCGTGTCTGTGCAGGGGCTGTTGCTGTGGACCACTACCCTTCTCTCTTCTTGATAAACTCTTTAACTTTGAAACCAGTGTCCTGTTTCTTTTTCTATCTCTCTCCAAAGTCTCCTTTATCTAATCTTGTTAATTGGCTTCCCTATCATCCATTTCCCCCCTCAATGTAGAAGTCCTCCAAATTTACCTTCTTCTACTCCTTTAAGGAGAATATAAGAATGAGAATGTAGAACATTCTCTCCCTTAATCTTCTCCATTTAAAAGGTGATTTAATTATTACTTCTACACAGACTCCCCCAGTTTAGAATAACCAACAGAGATTAAGAACTCCAGACCTGCCTTTCTACTTTCTCAAAATGTCTATATCATCTTTGACTCCTTCCTCACATAAAGTCTATTCCCAAAATTTATCAACCTATGCAATACTTCCCATTTTGAGCCTTCTTTCTATTTCCACTAATAATATCCTAATCTGGACTTTTATTAAACCGCACCTAGATTATTTCAATAGTCTTTATTGAACTAGTCTACCTATTCCTGGTTTTGCTCCCAATCAAATTCAATTCTTTACAATGCTTCCAGATTAAGCTTCTTTAGGCAAAAATCTGACCACTTTATACCTTAACTCAAACTATTCCATGAATCTCTACTTCTAAATGAAGACAATCCCAACTCCTTAGCCCAGCATTAAGGCTGTTTAATAGCACCTGAATCTAGCCTACCTTTCTACATTACTCTAACACTACTCCATTTGATGTGCAGTTCAGATTAATACTTCTCGTCTTGGAATACATTTCAAACTTTCCAGGCTCTGTGCCTTTGCTAATAATTCTCCATCCTTGGAATGCCTTGAATCACTCTCATCCTTATTCCTTTTCCAGCTTATAAAACCATACCCATCCTTCAAACCAAAGCTTAAATATAACTTCCTGAAAATTCCACAGAATAATGAAGTATGAATGAACCTCAGTAAACATCTAATCTGTTGTTTGTTCTCCATTCTCTAAGAGGACCATGATATCAGGGTGATGTCATGACTTGCAGTGAATTGGATTTAAGTAAGGGAGAGCTGTACAAAATCACCAACTTTACTCTCTCCTCCAGAGCCATCTGGGTCCAGTGACAAGATATGCATCAGGATGACTGGAGATGGCCCTAGATGTTTAAGGCAATTGAGGTTAAGAGACTTGCCCAGGTTCACAGAGCTAGTGTCAAGTGTCTGAGGCCGAATTTGAACTCAGGTCTTCCTGAATCCAGGGCAGGTACTTTATCCACATGGCACCACCTAGCTGCCCCCAGTGTTATTGCATTTTAAAATGGATTGATTTTGGGGTAGGGAGCTGGGACAAAGGAAAACAAATCTAACCCCTTTTCTCTAAGACAGTACTTAAAATTGATTGCAGACATAAAGCTGGTTTAGACTTTAGAGACCATCTATCAATTCCTTCATTTTACAGCTGTGGAATCAAAGGCCTAAAGAGTTTATGTAATTTGCCTAAGGTCAGAGGTGGCTTTTGACCCCAACACAGGATTTTTTGCACTATACCATGCTGCCAGTTGAAAAAAGCTAGTAATGCTTGTCCTTCCTCTCCTCAGCCATATGCCAAAAAGACAAGGGAAAGACCCCCAACACATTTCTTTTAAGTATCTCCGTTGTTTCAAATGATCTTTAAATGGCTTGGATTTAAGATTTTTCACCAACCCAGTGCATTCTTTTGGAAGCTTGTGATCTTAACAAATTCCTTTTTCAAATAAGATGCCCAGAATTAAACACAATACTCCAAACACAGCTGGACCAGAACACTGTGTGTTCCTTGTCTCTAGCTACTACTATGCCTCTTGACGCCACAGTGTCTCATGAATTTTTTTGTCTGCCAGGGCACATGTGACCTGTATGAGTTTGCAGTCCTCTAAAATCCTCAAGTATTTTTCTGACAAACTATTCTGATATGCCTCTGTCTTTTACTACCAATTTTTTTAGGAACCCAAGTTTTTAAGGCTTTACTTTTAGCCCTACTAAATTTCATGTTGGTAGATCAGCCCAACATTCTAGCCTGTCAAGTTCGTTTTAGATGCTGATTGTTTTACAGTGTGGCTCTCATCTGTGATAAGTTTGCCATCTTGGCAATCACCCAAATCTTTGTTAAAGACAATTACAGATTGCTGGGAAATGCCACTGGAAACTTTCAAAGTTGATATTAAATTATTTGTTAAACAATTTTATGGTCCAGTCATTGAATGGTTCTGAATGAAACTAACTATACTATCACCTATTCTTATTTCTCCAACTTTTCCAAAGAATAGCACAAGATTTTTTGTGAAATTCTTTCCTAAAACCAAGGTAAATAATAGCTACAAAATTCCTTTGATCTATCAGTTTAGTAAATGATGCTCAAAAAGGAAATACATTTAATTGGATATGATTTAATGATGAAGATGTTAGTTCTTTGTGATCACTATCCTTTACTCAATATTAACTTTACCTTTATTAATATATTCTGGGAATTTTCCAGTAATCAATTCAAGTCCAATGGCTTGGAATAGTATTTGTAACACTCCATTCTGCTCCATTTAAAAAATATTTGGCCATTTGTCCTTCCTTAATTGGACAATCCTGCTTCCCCCCTCCCCCTGCAAATTTTCTGCCTATACTCTTACTTAGCTGTAACATATACAAGTTAAATTATAGGATAGGAAAGAAAAGATGGGATGAGGAAGATGTCAAGTCAGGTATATTCATTCCTGCTCTCTTCCCTAGCCCCTCAACTAAGCTTTAGTATTCCTGGTTCTCTTAAAGTTTTTTTTAATATTTTTGTTTTGGAGGGCGGGGGGCCGGCATGTGCAGGGCAATGAGGGTTAAGTGACTTGCCCAGGGTCACACAGCTAGTAAGTGTCAAGTGTCTGAGGCCAGATTTAAACTCAGGTCCTCCTGAATACAAGGCCAGTCCTTTATCCAATGCGCCACCTAGGAGTCCCCCTTTTAATATTCTAAAACATCACTGCTGGGGGGCAGCTAGCCATATTCCTCATAGCAATAACACACAAAGACGTCTTCCTCAGCACCTAACACATACTGACTTCTGTTATTTTCTCATTTTATCTGTGTAAAGGTAGACATTCCATTATCTGGTATTCTGGCAAGCCTGTGGTGCTATAGGGCAGCCAATGGTGATATACCAGGTGAAAAATACTATTAAAAGTTCCTAACATTCCTATGGAACCATGCCATGCTTATCTATTCCACTCTTTTTCTCCTCTTCTGTACAGATGTTTTAAAAAATCAAGTTGTGTCATGAGTTCTCTTTATCTATTTAAGGGACTTCATTAAATTTCCCTTTTTTCTTCATCTTTGGAAATGTTTCTTTGTGTCTTCAGAATTTATTTGGTAATAGCTTTCTATCCCTCTTAAGCTGATTTTCCTTATAGAATTTCAGGCTGTGGAATGATGCCTATCATTCTCTTAATACTCTGACATTTATCCTCCATAAATCTCAGGTGAGTATTAGACTATGGTAGGAACTACTCTCCTCTACTGAAAATCTAAAGATGAAGTATTCAACTAAGATTCCCAACATTTCTATCCTAGCAACTAATTTCGCCTGATTGATGAGTATCAGACCCAGAAGAGAATTTCCCTTTTAGTTTCTCCACCTTTAAAGAATGAAACTGTCACTAATACAAGACAATAAATTATTAGCTACTATGCTTCTGGCAGAAAGAGGTACAGCAGGTATCTGGTTTTGTGTTTTGTTTTTGTTTTTTTCAGTTTGTTTGTATTTTGGCAGGGCAATGAGGGTTAAGTGACTTGTCCACGGTCACATAGCTAGTGTCAAGTGTCTGAGGCTGGATTTGAACTCAGGTCTTCCTGAATCCAAGGATAATGCTTTATCCACTGCACCACCTAGCTGGCACTACAGTAGCTATCTGGATAACTAAAGCCCCCCATCATTACCAGTCTATGCCTGGAAGTTTATGTTCCGTTTCCTGAACTTCTAATTTATTTCTTCATTCTGTTCAGGTGGTCTGCAGTATAGTCTAACTATTTGGTTTCCCGCTTTACTTCTTAGGATTTTTATCCAAATACTCTTTCCAATATGTTCTCCTTCCTTCCAACATATCCCCACTTGGAATTAATCTTTCCTTGCACGGATCTCCAAAAGGACTGTATGTCTTCCAGTTTAATCCTCAAAACATTTATTAAACATCTGTAGTAAAAGTACTGTTCTGAGTCCTGGGAGACATAAAGTAGTTGTTGCTGTTAAGTTGTTTTTTAGTTGTGTCCAACTCTTCATAATCCCATTTGAGATTTTCTTGGCAAAGATACTGGAGTGGTTTTCATGTCCTTTTCCAACTCTATTTAAAGATGAGGAAATGAGGGGGCAGCTAGGTGGTACAGTGGATAAAGCACCAGCCCTGGAATTAGGAGGACCTGAGATCAAATCTGGCCTCAGATACTTGACACTTACTAGCTGTGTGACCCTAGACAAGTCACTTAAACCTCACTGCCCCACAAAAACAAAAACAAAAAATTAAAAAAAAAAAAAAAAGATGAGGAAATGGAGACAAATAGGGTTAAGTGACTTGCTCAGGGTCATATGGCTAATATGTATCTGAGACTGGATTTTAACTCAGAAAGATGAGTCTTCCTGATTTCAGGTGCAATATTCTTCCACTGTGCTACCCAGTTGCCCTGATATAAAATAGACATAGTCACTATTCTCAGAGAGTTACAGTGAAGTAGGCCTAATACGATTTACTTGCTTTCAGATAGCGTTGTTAAGAATTTTTTTTCCCCTGACATCAATCAAACATGGTTTAACTGATACTCCTATTCATTGCTCTATTTCTTCTCTCTGTAGCCAAAATGAAGAAATCTTATTGAATTTTCAGGTGGCAACTACTGAATACCTGAAAATAGCCATCATGTCCCCCATCTTCTCTTCTGGAGTCTAAACTCCCTCAGTTCCTCCAAAGGATCCTTATGTCCTTAAAGAAAAGCTCTTCAACATTTGGTTTGCCCTTCTCTGCATATGCTCTAGCTTATCAATGTAATGTCTCAACTTTGGCACCCAGGACTGAATGTAATATTCAATCTAACTAGGGCAGAGTACAGCATGACTATAATCTCATTGTAAGAGCAATATGCTTCTTTTAATGCAGCCTAAGAGCACATTGATTTTGTGCACTGTCACCCTACACATTTGAACCTGAAGATCATATAAACCCTCACATCTTTTTCAGACAAAACATGTCTCCTTCACCTTGAACTTATATAGTCAGTTCTTCAAACCCTAGTATAAGACTAGATTTATTCCTACTTCATTTTATCTGATTCAGCTCAATGTTCTAGGAATCAAGATTTTTTTGGTTCCTGTCATCCACTGTGTTAGCCATCCTCCCCAATTTTCTGTCATCTGAAAATGTGATAGATTTCCATCTATGCCTTTGTCCAAGATTGATAAAAACATTCAACAACATAGGACCATGCACAGATCCCTGGAGCAATCTAAGTTCAGAATAAGAGCTAAGAAGATCAACATGATAAAGGGAGATGTCATATTCAATAGCTATAGTCTATTGATTGCTTCTTCCTTAACCACAGAAAATGGCTCCAAATGTTTCACTGGAGATGTTATGATGACCATATATATCCTACAGTATTCACATGACAAATCCATTGCTTTTAGGTAATCAATCAACCAATAAACACTTATTAAGTGCCTATGACATGTGAGACACTATGCTCCATGTTAGGTGCTAAGGCATCTATTAAAGCTTCATTATTTGTCATTTCCATAAGTGTAAAACAGAAAAAGAAATACTGAATAACTATAAAATAAAAAGATAAAAATATATATATCTCCAACAAAATCTTCAAAAATTATCAACTCTCATTCTTACTGTTAAGATTTCCCCCACAAGAATTTATACATTGTACATCTTACCACAACATAAACATCTTGAAATTAACTTTAAACAGATGATTCTACATACACTTAAAGAGGTGAAATCTCTCCCAGGTTCCAAGGGAAAATAATCTAAAGAACTACTACATTTGAGTAGTTACAAAAAAGATTATTTCATCAATATACTTCTCTTTCTAATTCTATTGTACTTGCTTTAGAATATTTACTGAAAGCAGGATCTATTTCTGGTGTTTTGTGCCTACAACATAACTTATAACATGATATGACAGACAGAATATTTGCTTTGGAAATTAAAAAGGCCTGGCTTCAAATCCCATCTCAGAATTTTATAAGCTGTGTAATTCCTAATAAGTTACATACTCCAGCCTCAGTTTCCTCACATTTCTACTTGGATACTACAGAGGTCCCTTCTAGGCCTAGATCTATGACTCATTAAAAAAGTTGGCAAACCTAGTTTTAATCAAGAAGTGATTGTAGTATCAAGGTACTGACATATTTAAGATAAAATATAAATTATTTAATGAATTAAAATAAACAGGGGGCAGCTAGGTGGCACAGTGGATAGAGCACCGGCCCTGGAGTCAGGAGTACCTGAGTTCAAATCTGGCCCCAGACACTTAACACTTACTAGCTGTGTGACCCTGGGCAAGTCACTTAACCCCAATTGCCTCACTAAAAAAAATAATAATATAATAAAATAAACAGGAAAATCTTTATAATGTAAACATTTTAAAAATTCACAAGTGATACAATCAGGTTTTTAGCAGTAAGGTGTCTTGGTTTCTTTAATTAATTTTCTTTGGCTTTGATTGCCAAAATATAGTAAGGAAAAGATAATCTAGCACACATGGAAAAAGAAATAGATTTCTTTGATTAACCAGAAATTATTTTTCAATAAATACTCACTACATTAATAGTGTCTGTATTAGGAACTTGAAGCAGGTTCTGTTGATGGAAACTGGTTGAAAGAGCCTGAGATTCTAGTGTGCTGGAATCTTGTAGTTGCTGGACAGGTGGAAATTGATTCTGATTATATGTATCAGTCACAGCAAAACCTGTAACAGATTAAAAAAAAGGTGGTCCAAACAATCTCCCCAGCCCTCAATTTCTATATTTATAAAATGACCCTTAACTATTAAAAAAAAGATACACTATTTTAATAGTATAAGTTTTTTAAAAGACAAGCTAACTCTATTTCTAAATTGGTCTCAGAATTAGATATTGTTAATTTAGGGGAAACAATATTGTAGGGGATAGTTTTATATTAACAATATAAAAATGAAAGATATGTTTCTATGCTATAAAATCTGAATTGTATAAACTCAAAATTTGCATTTTACAGATACCTGAGAGTAAAATAGGGAATTGTTGGGAACTTGCTTGTCTGAACAGGGCCATTTGTAAAGAAGAGAATCAAAGTTAGGGGTCCTGACATTGCATGTCATCAGAGCAAACCCTGAGGCTTGTAGCTAATGGATAGAAGCAGGAATTTCAACAGGATGTTGATGTACTAGAAGAGAGCAAGGAGAAACCAAGGACAAATGAGCCTATAAGGAATCAGTGAGTGGCTCAATAATGAGAATCAAGGTTCACTGAATGAAGCCTCCTTCTGGACTGAAAAAGATAATTACAGATAAAATAAAAGAGCTAATGAAGCAGAAGATATCCTGGAATGGAAACAAGAAAATGGCACTCTTAAAAGACAAGCTGATGATGGGGGCCTTGCATACCCTTATTAGATATTACAAAGTGAAAATTATCAAAGCTGTCTGGTACTGGGCAAAAAATATAGAAATATATCAATAAAACAAAATAGATATAACATCCTTATATTTAAATATACACAAACCATTATACTTGACCGATCTTTTGAAACAAAAATTGGGGAAAGAATATATTATTTGACATAGATAGAAAAATTGTCAAATTGGGAGGAAAGGAATTTGGGCCTACATTCTATGCCACACTCATCAGTGAATTCCACCTGGATGAGAGTGCCATAAACATTCTTTTAAAAATTTATAAAAAACAAACAAAAAAATATTTTTAATGGAATGAAATGTTTTTCTCACTTGTGTTATGGAGAATTATTTTTTAATGCCAACAATAGGGGGCAGCTAGGTGGCACAGTAGATAAAGCACTGGCCCTGGATTCAGGAGGACCCGAGTTCAAATCCAGCCTCAGACACTTGACACTAGCTGTATGGCCCTGGACAAGACACTTAACCCTCACTGCCCTGCCAAAAAAAAAAAAAAAAAGCCAACAATTGCAAGGAATTATTTGGGGCAAGATGTCAATATCTATATTAAAATAAATAAAACTTTACAACAAAAAGAAATAACTAAAAGAGAAATAGTCAATTAGGAAAAACAAGGCAAACATAAAAGATATAAACATCACTGATATATAAGAAACAGTTAAAAAGTCACGGTATTAACTCCTAATCCACAAAAGACTTCTGGTCAAAGAATAAAAAGAGACAATTTTCAGGAGAAGATATACAAATTTTAAGAGGTATATAGGAACACGTCTTCAATAATAAAGAGATACAAATTAAAACAACTGTGAGACAGAACCTCTCATCTACCAAGTTAGTGAAAATAATTAAAATCAATGGTGGCAAGATTGTGGAGAAACTAGACTACTGGTGTAACTGCAAATCAGCTGAATCTCTTTGGATAACATCATAGGCAGTAAATAGTTATGAAAATAAATTTACTCTGTTAACCAATAATTCCATTTTCAGGACTATACCCTGAAAGTGTACAAAGTTACTTCAAAAACGTTTATCTTCACAGATGTTCACTGAAACATTATCTATCACTACACTCCCCCACTCTCTGAAAAAAAGGGGAAAAAACCCAAGCAAACTAAATGTCCAATAAAATGTGAAATGGTTAAATCAGCTGTGGCATCTTAATGATTGAATTCTATAAAGTAATTAAGATCAAAAGGTGATACAGTGGAAAGAACAATGGATTTAGAGCTAGAACACAAGGGCTCAATTCCAACTGTGCCACTTACTATCTATTTGACCGTGAGCAACTCAGCTATAAAATAAGGGAGTGGGATTAAATTAATTTCTAAAGTTTCTTCTAGCTCTAAATCTATAATTCTAGAATACAAAAACATCTGGGATGACCTTAATGAAATAAGGTAATGCTAAAATGCAGAATCATAAGAAGGGAACTACGATCAGATGAAGGAAAGTAAATAAAAACGAGCAAAAAAAGAATCCTGCCATATGAAAAAGCAAATTAAAGCAACTCTGAGGCCCTCCTATGGATGGATGATCAAAATGGAAAATGACAATTATTTGAAGGGCTGTGAGAAAATAGGTTCATTAATATGTAGCTAGTGAAGCTATGAATTGGTACTGCCATTCTGAAAAGCAATCTGGCACTATGACCCAAAAGTTAATTAACTGTGCATACCCATTGACCTAGGCATAATAATTACTATACTTATACCCCTCCCCCCAAAAAGGTCAAAGAATGAGCAAGAGGATCCAATCTTTACAAAAATATTTATGTCAGTTCTTTGTGGGGAATAACTGAAAAAATATGGTATATGAATAAAATTGAATTCTACTCTACCTTAAGAAATGGCAAAAGGGAGTTTTCGGAGAAACCTTGTAAGACTGGTATGAACTCATGCAAAGTGAAGTGAGCAGAACCAGGAGAGTAATTTATAATGACAACATTATTTTAAAAGTTAACAATGGGGGCAGCTAGGTGGTTCAGTGGTAAAGCACCGGCCCTGGATTCAGGAGTACCTGAGTTCAAATCCCGCCTCAGACACTTAACACTTACTAGCTGTGTGACCCTGGGCAAGTCACTTAACCCCCATAGCTCTGAAAACAAACAAACAAAAAAAGCTAACAATGCTGAAAGGCTAAGACTATCTTATCAATGAAATGACTAACCATGATTCAAGAATACCAATGATGTTACCCACCTCCTAAGAGGTGATTGTAGTTAATATGTTGAATGACACATACCTACATATTTGTACAACATCTGTTATACCTGGCATCCAGGGCTATGGGATTGTGGGGGTGGGGAGGAGGTATATGACTAAGGAAAAGAAAATACTCATATCTATAATCTCACCCATGTGAGTGTTCCCAAATATTATAAATTGTAAGCTATCTATCCCTATTTACTCATACCATACATGTATACTCATAATTTTACCTGAAAGGATTCACACAACATGCTTGACAGGGGAAGTGAGTGGGGGCAGAGGGAAGGAGGGAAGGTATCATCCCTCATTTTCTCTTGACAGTACAAGAATAGCAACTAAACATATAGCCTACCCCCATCTTGCTCTTGCCACACAACTAGTCCATCTTCTTTTGTGATGATATATTTTTCAGATGACATTTTTTACTCTGGTTTTTCTTTATAGTTTCTTACTTATGCTGTAGTCTACTCAACTTCCCCTTCCCCCCTATGCTTCTACATTGCCCTATGAGGAGTCCTCAAGGATCTTTTAATTATTTAGCAATAGCATTATTCCATAACTCATAGCAAAACAATGCCACCAGAAGAATATTGATATTAAAAAATGAGGTTTTGTTTCTGGGAGGAATTTGAAATTACTAAAGGATCTTGCAATTTCCCAAAGACAATACAGTCAAGCTGTTCTCCTCTTGTTTAATTTAGGGCTTGACTTATTGTCCATCTGTAGTATCTGTCCAAGATGTATATACAGATGAACAAGTTCTATAGGTAGTCAATATAATTGCATGTCATAATCTTTATGACAGACATTTTTATCCACTTGTCTTTTCCTGCATGAATGGTTAGACTTTCAAACTCTTTTGAGAGTTATATATCTCTTCCAGGAGGCTCCCTTGCAACAAGCAACAAGCACAATGTCCTACATATGGACACATCTAGAGAACCTCATTATCTATAGGAATCTATTCTCAACATTTAATGTGCATTGCAATCCCCTTCATGTCGCTGGTGACACTGGCAAGTGTACATTTCTGTTATTTTATATTTTGTCTGATTCTTATAATTAAAGATTTGCTTAATAATAATAAGTATAATTTATATAGCTTTAAGGTTTACAATCAATTTACTTAATGGCATTTCATCTGATCCTCCCAATAACACTGAAAAGTAGGTATTATTATTATTATCCCCATTCTACAGATTAGGAAACTGAGGCTGAGAAAAATTAAATGATTTGCCTAGGGTCACAGATTTAGGAAGTATCTTAGGCAGGATTCAAACTAAGTTTTTTCTGACTCCAAATCCATCACTCTATGCCTGCTATATCACCTAGCTGTTTGAACATTAAGCTTACCTCTGTTGTTATATCTTTAATAGACTCATATAGTTTTTTTTTTTTTTTTTTTTTTTTTTTTTTTTTAGTGAGGCAATTGGGGTTAAGTGACCTGCCCACAGTCACACAGCTAGTAAGTGTCAAGGGTCTGAGGCTGGATTTGAACTCAGGTCCTCCTGAATCCAGGGCCGGTGCTTTAACCACTGTGCCATCTAGCTGCCCCTGACTCATATAGTTTTAAAAGAAGAGACCTTGTTGGAAGATAGCCATTAAGGTGAAATTTTCTGATATCTAACCAAATGAATGTTGTTATTGATTTTTAATTACAAACAATAAGCACAGGGATTTTTTTCTATAACTTTCAATTATAATACATTCTACTGTGCAGTATCACTTGAAAAAATCTGCATCTTACCTACTAATACCTCATATCAAGGATGCTTTTGATACATGGGTAGATTATTTTTATAAAAAACCAGACACGGGGCAGCTAGGTGGTGCAGTGGATGGGGCACCAGCCCTGGATTCAGGAGGACCTGAGTTCAAATCCAGCCTCAGACCCTTGACACTTACTAGCTGTGTGACCCTGGGCAAGTCACTTAACCCCAACTGCCTCAAAAAAAATCAAACAAACAAAAAACAGACAGGAAAATAAACATATGGGATGGTAATTGCTGGTGGTCTCTCCATCACCTTTGCTAGCAAGTATGAATAATACCTTGGTTTTTTTCCATTTCTTTGATATCCTTCAGATACCTTATGGATCGGTCCTTCAATGTCCTCATAATTGTGCGACTTTCAGCAAAGATATCTACATGATTCAATACTACTTTTCATTTATCATAAGACCTAGGACTATGATAATAAGAGTCCAAATGCAGTAGCTCTATTGTATTGATATGTTTCTCCTATTACCCTTCCATTTTTGTCTTTTATTGTCCTTAAGGAAAAGGAAGGGTAAAAGAAAGGAACAAGCATTAAGCACTTATTATGTGTCAGGTACTGTGCTAAGCCCTTTATAAATATTATGTAATTTTATCCTCACAACAACTCTGGGAGGTTGGTGCTATTATTATCTCTTATTTTACAGCTAAGGAAACTGAAGAAGGTAGAAGTTAAGTGACTTGCCTGGGGTCACCTAGCTAGTAAGCATCTGAGGGCACATTTGAACTCAGGTCTTCCTGCCTCCAGGTCTGTCCTCTGTTCACTGTTTCACCCAGCAGGATGCCTCAGAATGCTTTTCCTTAACTGGGTTGCTTGCAAAACTTTCTTTAAATTATTTTCATCCTCTATTACTTTTCTTTGCTATATCAGGTGATAACTGCTTGCAAAGTTAACCACTTAAGATCTTATGGAGATTTTTATATAATAAATAACGGTTTCCTTTGGCTGCCATATCAATTTACCTGGAAAAATCAGTAAAATGTTTCCTGACAAGTGTTCTTTATATTATTATGGTCAATTTGTTATGGCAATTATATCAGTTGAATTTCTGTACAATTATGGTAATCTTTATCTATGTCCTTCCTTCTATGTATATCTCATTTTTTTATCATCAATAACTTGAGTCACGATGGATTTTAATTGTACACTATCTTTTTCTCACTGTTACTCTTTTTTTGTGGCTTGGTACTAAGTACGATCGCTGTTTTGACAAATTACTGGTCTGACCTTATACAAAGAGCTAACCAAAGAATGACTTTCATATCAGTAACAAGTTGCTTTTTGTTTGCTAAAATATAATCAATTTCATCTTTTATGATATTATTTGTTGTTCTCTACATCCAAAATGTTGTAATTCTTTCCTCATAGAAAAAAAACTGTGATACACAGGTCTGACACTTCTGGGTAGTTATAAGCCTTTCTTCTCTCTCACTTCTCATGCCTGGATCTTTGGCTTCCAACCTTATCATTCCACCAAAAAAGCTCTCTGCAAAGTTATCAAGGATCTTGGTCAAATCCAAAGGCCTTTTCACAATTCTCATTCTCCTTGACTTCTCTGCAGCCTTTGACACTGCTGATCACTCCTCTCTAGGCATTCTCAAGATTTTTGGAACACCACTCTCTCCTGGTTCTTTTCCTCATCTCCCTCTGTCTCTTTTGCTGGATCCCCCTTCAGATCATGCCCTCTAATTATAGAATATAGAATTCTAAATAGAGAACCCTCAGGGTTCTGTCCTGGACTTTCTTCTCTTCTCCCTTCTACTTCAATTGGTGATCTCATTAGTTCTCAAGGATTTAATTCCCAACCCTATGCTAAGGATTCTCAAATTTACTTTTCCTGCCCCAATCTCTCTGCAACTCTAATTGTCTTTCAGACACCTCAAACTAGATGTCCAGTAGACATCTTAAACGCAATATCCCTAAAGCACAACTTATTATCTTTCTCTTTACAACCTTTCACCTTCTTACCTTCCCTGTTACTGCATAGGCAACACCATCTTCCAAGTCCTTCAGACTCTCAACCTAGGAGTCATCCTGGATTCCTCACTCTCACTCCCCATATCTAAGCTGCTGCAAAGGCCTATCAATTTCACTTTTGCAACATTTCCATACAGCCCCTCCCCTCCTCTGATACTGCTACCACTCTAGTGCAGGCCCTCATCATTTGCTGGTGGGTTGGCCTGCCACAAGTCTCTCCCCATTCCAATCCATTCAGCCACTAAAGTGATTTTCCTAATGCACAGAGCTGATCATGTTACCACCCCCCCCCCAAGAGTCTCTGCCTCTGTCTCTCAATAAATTCCAGTGACTCCCTATTGCCTCTAGGAGAAAATACAAAATGATGTTTGGCATTCAAAGCCCTTCACTACCTAGCCCTCTCTCAAGTCTTACACCCTATTCTTCAACACATATTCCTTGATCCAGTGAGACTGGGCTCCTGACTGTTTCATGAATAAGATATTTTTTTCTTCAGCTCTAGGCATTTTCTCTGATGACCCCTACCTCACCCTGGAACAATCCCTCCTCTGCTCTGACTACTAAACTCTTTTAAGTCCCAACTAAAATCTTACCATCTCCAGGAAACCTTCTTTAACCCCTCTTACTTCCAATGCTTTCCCTCTTTTCATTATTTCCTGTTTATCCTGTATAACTTGATATATATGTATATACACACATATACATATGTGTGTGTGTATATATGTATATATATGTATATATATGTATATATATATATATATATATATATATATATATATATATATGTTTGCATGTTGTCTCTCCTATCAGAATATAAATTCCTTAGAGGGAAGGACTGTTTTTCCCTCTTTTTTGTATACCCAGTGCTTACCATAGTGTCTGGAACATAGTAGGCACTTAATGAATGTTTACTAACTGATTTTTGCTCTTCCTTCCTATTCCAACTTTACACTGAAAACACTAATTACCAAAGTATATGCTTATTTAAAGTAAAAAATTGAGGGAACTTATCACTGTTCTTTAAATTTCAATATATTTTCATTCTCTTCCAAAAATGTTGGTACATAAGCTACAATTACTCAAGGTAATACTGGTCCTGAGCACTGTAATAATGGAAACCAGATGTTCTTTGAAATTATATTTCTTATTGTCTGAGGGCACACACATGCATGCATGCGCGCGCACACACACACACACACAAATAAAAATTACTCCATCATTTTAATCTGACTGACTCCCTACCAAGAACCTGTGGATCAACTTTCAATTTAGCTGCAACTCTTATCTTTCTTCTAATTTAATTTATAACAAGAATGTCAAGACTGATCCGATTCAATTCCTCTAATAGTATGAACACTTGTTGCTCAATGGATAAAGCAGTATAAAACTATGATTTTTAGAATTCCCATCCCATTTTCCTCCACTTTACCACTGTCACTGTAGAAGCAGAAGGGGGGCATATAATACTGGTGCCCACTTTGTATTTTTATCATCAGGGAACTTATATTCAACATGGGAAACAACATGCTAACAGATAAGAAAATAAAGAATACATGCAAAATAAATTCAAAATGTGGAGGGGGGGTCAGGAAAGGCCTCTTAAAAGAATGGGCAACAAATTATACAAAGGCATGGCAATAGTAGATGGAACATTATGTATGAACAATAAGAAAGTCAGTTCAGCTGGCGCAGAGAGTGCTTAATAGGGAAGAAGTATGTAATCAGCCTGGAAGCGAGAAGCTGGAGTCAAAACACGAGGACTTTAAATGACAGAGAAATTTGTATTTCATCTTGTAAGTAATAGGAAGCTACTGAATCATACTGAGGAGAGAAGTGACACAGTCTGATCCAATCAGACATAAACATTTTGAATGTATGAGCTTAGCCATGTACATTACAAAATGAAGCAAAGTTTAAAGGAAACATCAAGAATTGTAAAATTAAACTAAAAAAAGCTTTTAAATGATCCACTTAATCTATACACACTGACCTTGAGATAATCCCGTTGATTCATAAGACTGTTGTGGGATAGTTTGCTGTTCAAATTGATTGATGTTATCTTGGAGAGTATGTTCAGAAGTCACAAACCTATCTAAAGCCAAGAAGAGAGATACAAAAAAAAATTTAATGATTTTGGCAAGTATAACAGATTTAAACATTTACTAATACAAAAGGATATTTTAATATTTAATCTTAAAATTAAAACTGCTTAATCTCAAAAAAGTAGATTCAGAAACCCTTTCATCTTAGTTATAAGCCTGTTTAAGCAATACTTTTTATTTAAAATCAGCTGAGGGAATTTTAGTATACATATCTTATCAAGCCTCCTCAACAAAATCAAGTCATCTGGAAGAGATATATAATAATACATAGTATACATGTATCTTGGACAGACACCTCAGAGAGATGAGTTAGGTCCAAACTGAGTAGGAAGAAGAGATGGTCCTAGAAGCACATTTCAGAAATCTAAGCAGTGCTTTAAACAGGCTCAAATTGCTGAATACTACAGAAGTGAATTTTTTACATCCTAATACATATTCTTCATGTTTGTTAAAATACAATTTCTTTCATTCTTTATGATGTTATTTGGTATCCAAGATGTCCAATGGCTCTGAATTTTCTGACACCTTTTCAAAGAAAATATTCATGATAGAGAAGTAGAAGGCTCTGTTATCTACAAAATTCTGGTCTTTCTCATTCTTTATTCCTGAACCATGGTTTCCCATACATTTCTTTCTACTTTAACATTTTTTCCTCCAAGAAGAAACCAAGTTTCAGTATAGGTTGATTTAAAAGGATGTGCAGGCCTATTATGTTTATCTCCTACTCCAACCTCAAGAGGCAATGTTACTGTAACTAGGTGTAATTATTTTCGTCCTTCCTTCCTTTGTGTTTTTTTAAATGCTTAGTATTAGTAGCACAAAAATATTTTTAGTTCTTTTGGTTTGATCAAAAACCTGCTCCACCAACTCCTTTCTTTGCCTCTATAACATGTTTCTATGGAGATATCTCTCTACTTAAGAAGCAACCTGTGTCCTTCTGGTGATGAATTCAAAAATAATCCCCTCCAACTACAATTCCACATCAGCAACTGTCTACTATTATCACAGCAACACTACAAATCCAACATGTATAAAAGAGAATTAATCTTTTCTCCAAAATGCATCTCTTTTTCTGGGTTCTTTGTTTCTTTTGAGGAAGCCAACAGGAGCTACTCACAATTCATTCTTCCACACTCCCCACACCTCCATATCCAATCAGATGCTGTCTCACTGATTGTCTCTCTAAAACATCTTTCCTTCATCTTCTATTTAAATAGTCACCAGCAAGTTTTAAGCCTTCAACACCCCTCACCATAACTACAGCAAAAGTCTTCTAATTTGTTTCCCTACTACAAGTCTCCCCTTTCCAATACATCTTCCAAATCGTTGTCAAAATAATATTACTTAAAGCACATGCCTGACCATGTCCATTCCCTAATCAAAATTACTCTACTTGCTGTTCCTCTTATATAACATTCCATCTCCTGTATCAATTCCTTTGCACCTGCTCTTTCATGTCTATATTAGTAATTTTCTCAGAATTACTATCTTCTTTCAAAGATCAACTTGAGGGCCATTTCCTATATGAAGTATTTTCCTGAACATTTTAACAAAATCTTTGGTGCTAGGGAAGGCTTACTAGATGTCAGAAGGGAAAGATATATTTTTAAAGTGATATAAAAACAAAAGACATTAATAAAGCCCAAAAAATCATGGGGTAGAGAAAATACAAACAAGTATCTTTAAAAGTTCAAAAAATAGGGGCAGCTGGCTGGCACAGTGGATACAGCACTGGCCCTGGATTCAGGAGGACCCGAGTTCAAATCCGGCCTCAGACATTTGACACTTACTAGCTGTGTGACCCTGGGGATGTCACTTAACTCCAATTGCCTCACTTTAAAAAAAAAAAGTTCAAAAATGAGATGTCGACAAAATACTGTTGGTATTTTTTTCTTAAAGACTTTATTAGGAATGTACATAACCAGAAAAGGAATCAAAGTGTAGAGGATAGAAAACCTGTCATAGCAATTAGATGACATATCCAGCTAAGTACTTTGTCAGTAAACTCAGAAATCTTTCTAAAAGTCACATTCTATAAGCCAATTCAATTCAATAGATATTTATAGAAAAACATTATACCTAGTACTGTACTAGGCAATATGAGGATAAAAAGGAAGTATAAATGCAGTCCCCATCCTAAAAGTTTATATAATCACTGGGAGAAAAAAGTGAAATCTATAATTAGTTTTCTATTTTTAAAAATCCTTTTTGAGCTCTTCTAAGAAGATCTTTTGGTCTTGAGACCAATTCATCTTCCTCTTTGAGGCTTCACATGTAGGCATTTTGACAGAGTTGTTTCTTCTTCTGGATTTGTGTTTGGTCTTCCCTGTCACCATAGTAGTTCTTTATGCTAAGGATTCTTTTCTGTTTCTTATCCATATTGCAGCCTATTTTGTGACTTTTAAAGTTGAGCTCTGCTCCTCAGGCACAGAGAACACTGTACCAAGCTTCTTGTGTTGGGGGCCAAGGGCTTGATTACTGGTTTTCTGCTGTTAGGCCTCTGGGGCCTGTGGATTTCTAACTACTTTGGGCTTGCTCTCCATGCTGGGGTAGCCTAGATTAGTTGCACCTGAACTGTGGGTGGTTCTCCAGCTGGGCAGTTTGTCCTCTCTGCCAGGGCTGGGGGGACCTCACAACTGGCCTGCTATGCCACCAGCCTGATAAGCCAGGATCAAAGGGCCTCAACTGTTGATGTGTGCTTTGGCCAAGAGCCTCCTGTTAACTTTCCCAGATACCCTCTGCACTATACTGTGCTCTCCTTTCACCCAAGTGAGACAGAAATTTCCTTAAGTCCTTCTAAATTATCTTAAGCTGGAAGATTGTTTCTCTCCGCCTTTTTTTGAGTTCTATAGCTCAAGAATCCATTTAGAGGCTAGATTTAATGTTGTTTCTGAGGGAAACTCCGGAAAGCTCAGACAACTTCCTGGCTTTTCTCTGCCATCTTGTCTCCACCCCCTCTTGGTGTTCTATTTATCTTTTTATTTTTATTCCTTTTTAAAGGGTCAATTTTTAGAGATGTGGTCAGTATTCAGGGAGAACTACGGTTATGCAATAACTGTATGTGACTGGTTATATACGACTGGTGAAAAATGCATGTCAATATATAATCAAAATGCAAGATAAGTAAGTAAATGATGCTGTTAAGAGATTACAAAAATGAAGAATTCAATGTAGACCGGAGTATTCTAGGACAACTACATCATTCCATATACAGTAAGAATAAAATTTTAGGGGGCAGCTAGGTGGCGCAGTGGATAGAGCACTGGCCCTGGAGTCAGGAGGACCTGAGTTCAAATCTGACCTCAGACACTTAACACTTACTAGCTGTGTGACCCTTGGCAAGTCACTTAACCCCAATTGCCTCACCAAAAAACAAACAAAAAAACCAAACAAACAAACAAAAAGAATAAATTTTTAACATTCAGATAGTTACCTTCATCTGGCTCCAAAGGTTGGTCTGTCAACTGTTGGCCAAGTCCTGTTTCTTCTGGACCTACTACATCCTGCTGGTCCAGTTCCAAAATGGCTTCATGATCAGTAGTGACAGTTTCATTTTGCTGCAGTTCATCACTTTCAACTTCCACTTGCATCTGAGTAGAAACATGAATGGTCTGCTGATCTACTGTGTTATCATCTATAGAAGCAGCTTGTTGGTGCTGTTGTAACTGTTGAGCAAGTTCATATCTTTAAAAAAATAAAGTGAAACTCAATTGTCAGAAGTTGCTAATAATTATTTTTAAGGAAAATCACTTAGAATACTTTATTTTATGAACCAGAGTAACATTTTATTTTTTTCCTCTTCTTCTACTGACCTCATTTCCCCCTCATAAAGTATCCCTTATTACAACATTAGTAAAATATCATAGCAATAGCTTTGGGTTATACCTGAGATTTGACCCTAATTCTGCAACTTACTATCTATTTATCCAAACTTGTTTAATATCTCTGGACTGTTTTTTTATTTGTAAAATGACAGAAGACCATGCAATTAATTACAACTCAAAATCCTTTGTTTTTATTTTTATGTTTATGTATTATTTTAAAGGAAGGTTATCTCACTATTTGGAAACTTCTTTCTTGTTGAAAAGAATGGATTTGGTACTAGTTTTTTAAAAAGAGATCAGTGGAACAGATTTAGTATCCATCATAAAAAAGTGATTTAAGAGGGAAAGAAACACGCATCTATTAACTGTCTACAACATGCCAGGTATCATGCTACGTGCTTTATATACATTATCTCATTTGATTTTCATAAAAACTCTTTTGACTCAGATGGAGCTGAGGAAACCAAGACACAAAGAGGTTAAATTGACTTGCAATGTCTGAGTCTGAATTTGAATTCAAGTCTTCCTGACTCCAGGCCCAGGTCTCTATCCACTGAATCACTTTGCTGCTTCACTGAACAAACTAGCATAGTGTTCAATCAAACCCAAAGACCCAAACTACTAGGTTAAGTTCTCACAATTCAATAAAAACTTCAGAGAACACTGGAAAGCAGTCTGACAGAAATTACATTAAGAATAACGATGCACACAGCAGAGTTTGAGACTCATGAGATAACACATGCAAAGCATTTTGTAAAACAAAGTGCTTTAGTGTCTATAATTATTATAACTATTAGCATCCTAGTCACTTGTCCTCCAGTCTGGTGATGACTTCATTCCCAGAGCCTTCCACTGCATTCCTACTGAGGCCAAGCAATGTTTATAAGGCAATACAGTAGTATATGCTGGTAAATGTTTAACAACTGGGTAAAAAGTGTATGCACACATTTTTAAATTTAATCTGCATTTTTAACACTAAATCTAGACAATTAACAAAACAATAAAGCAAGTACTTATGAGTACTAACTGCCAATTTCTGGTGTGTAAATGATCAGGCTGAAAATTTAATGAGAGACATTTGGGGATGGCTGACCCCATTTGTTGTTGTTCAGTGGTTTCAGTCATATCTTACTATTCGTGACCTCAAATGAGTTTTTGGGGTTTTTTTGCAAAGATACTGAAGTGGTTTGCCATTTGACAGATGAGGAAACTGAAGCAAACAGGTAAGTGACTTGCCCAGGGTTACAAAGCTAGTAAGTCTCTGAAGCCAGATTTGAACTCAGGAAGATAAATATTCCTGACTCCAGGCCTGGAACTCTTTTCACTGCACTACCTAGCTTCCCCTCCACTACTATACCTCTATTCTCCTATACTCTATACCTGACCCAATACCATGTGACAAAATAAACTTCAAACAGATAAATACCCTACCTATAAAAGGTCAACATATTATATAAGGAAAGGGGTTTCATAACTATGATTAAGGAAAGAGTTCTGGAACAGAGATAGAGATGACCAGAAGATGAAATGGTCAATTTTGATTACATAAAACTGAACAGCTTACACACACACACACACACACACACACACACACACACACAGGATCAATACAGTTAAAAGAAACACCATTAACTGGGGGAAAATCCCTGCAATAAGTTTCTCTAATAAAAATCTGATAGTGGTACATAGGTAAATGATTCAAATATAGAAGAACAAAACTGGTTCCATAATAGATAAATGGTCAACCATTATATATAATCAGTTATCAAGGGGAGAAAAACAATTTATCAACAACCATATGAGAAAATGCTCCAAATCACTAATAATAAGAGAAATGTAAACTTAAATAATTCTGAGGGTCTACCTCACACCTATTAGATTGGCAAAGTTGACAAAGACAGAAAATGAGAGCAGTTGGAGGAGTTGTGGGAAGTTAGGCACATAATTAATGTTGCTAGAGCCGTTAATTCATCAGGTCATTCTGGAAAGCAATTTGAAATTTGAGCAGAAAGTAACTAAGCTTTGCATAGCCTTTGACTTAAAGACAAGAGCCTTAAAAGAAATCAAAGAGAGAAAAGGCTGATATCAACAACAAAACAAACTAGTATCAAGTAGTATCTAGTAGAACTTTTTGATTGTGGCAAAGAACTGGAAATTAAGGATATGTATCAACTTGGGAATAGTTGGACTACACAGAATATGGGTATAATGGAATATTATTCTATCATAAGAAATGAAAAAAGGGATGATCTGGGGAAACTTGCATGAATTTATACTGAGTGAAGTAAGCAAAATCAGGTGAAGAATTTTTTTTTTATAAAGTCTACAACACAAAAAAGAAAAACAACTTTTTAAAACTTAAGAACTTTGAACAATGCAATGACCAAACATGACTCCAAATGACCAATGAGGAACCAAGCTATTTTTTTAAAAAAGGTAATGGGGTGCGGCTAGGTGGCTCAGTGGATAAAGCACCGGCCCTGGATTCAGGAGTACCTGAGTTCAAATCCGGCCTCAGACACTTGACACTTACTAGCTGTGTGACCCTGGGCAAGTCACTTAACCCCCATTGCCCCGCAAAAAAAAAAAAAAAAAAAGTAATGGATACTAAGTGTAGAATGCAAAATATTATTAAAACATGGTCAATCTGGAAATTTGTTTCTCTTGTCACAAGAGAGGGTTTTTGTCTAATTTGGAGTGGTGTGGTTGAAGAGACATAGAGGTGATATTGATATAAAAAAGAGAAGAGTGACTGAAGCATTTAAAGAAAAATGCACAGAACAGAACTGAAGGAGAGTCAGAGGGAGACAGACTGCAGGACAACTCTGAAAGTAAAGTATGGAATTAATTAATTTTTTTTTTTAAGTAAGGCAATTGGGGTTAAGTGACTTGCCCAGTATCACACAGCTAGTAATTGTTAAGTGTCTGAGGCTGGATTTGAACTCAGGTACTCCTGACTCCAGGGCCGGTGCTCTATCCACTGCGCCACCTAGCTGCCCCTATTAAATACTTAAAAAAAAAAAAAGCTGTATAAAATTGCAATTTGCAGTTTATACAAAATCCTCTTTTTCCCCTATGTGCAAATATTTTATATTATTTTTGTCAAGTTTAAAGTAACAAATTTTATTTTTGAATTTTAAACTTAAAAAACATTGGTGTCTGAGAATGGGATTCGGATTTCTGGGTCACAGCTTAAAATAAAGGAAAGACAAATTTTTTTTTTAATTATTATTATTATTTTTTTTTTTGCGCTGGGCAATGGGGGTTAAGTGACTTGCCCAAGGTCACACAGCTAGTAAGTGTCAAGTGTCCCAGGTCAGATTTGAACTCAGATACTCCTGAATCCAGGGCCGGTGCTTTATCCACTGCACCACCTAGCTGCCCCAAGACAAATTTTTTAACAAGAACAAAATACCTCTATTAAGTGGCATAAGAAGGTAATTGTCTAAAATCGCACAAATATAGTTAAAATAGCTGCAAGCAGAAAATCATAGGGGAGGGAAAGAGATTGCCTACATATAGTCACCAATTCAGATAAACTAGAGAAGAGGTACAATAAGAATAACAAAGATACTAATATATTCATAGGAGGCAAAATCCAAGAAAAGAGCTAATGGTAAAACAAAAGTCCTGAGATACTTTAACACAAAGGTACAAAGTCTGTATACAACCAAGGTAAAGTAGATAACCTAATGTGCAGAGGAAAATTTGACTTCAAAGACATCACTGAGTTTTAATGAGATGAGATTAATTATTAGAATACAGCTCTAGAAGGTTATAGCCAATTCAAAAGAAACTAAAAAGATCTGGGGTTTTTATTGAACTACATGCTCAATATATGTTAAACAATGTGATGTGGCAGTCAAATATGTCCATGATCACAGAGATAATGTTTCAGAGATAAAAATTTAAGTATCTTGACTCCAAAGCTGACCCACTATCCACAACCACATACTACTCTGATAAATGAACTACTTTTTACATGAGAAATGAAATGCTTACACTAGTAATACTTGATTAAGATTAAAAGTAACACCACACATAATATAATTAATACCTACCTATGTGTCTTCATGTGTTTTTTACAATTTAATGAGGTCTTAAATGTCTTTTGACAATAAGGACACATATAAGGTCGAAGATCATTATGGATGCCCATGTGTCTCCTTAGGCTACCCCCAGTAGTAAAAGCTCCATTACATATAAGACACTTGAAAGCTTTCAGCCCAGTATGTGTTCGGATATGTGCTTTCAGCACTCCTGCAGACACAAAACCTCTTCCACATTGAGAACATTTAAAAGGTTTCTCACCAGTGTGTGATCTAAGGAGAGGGGGAAAATGAGTAATAATAACTTAAATTAGTACAGCATTTTAAAATTTGCAAAGCACTTTTATATTATCTCAAAGATCCTCACATTAAGCCTGTACCACAGGAAAAGTAGATATTATTCCTCTGTTATAAACTCAGAGAAGTTCACTGATTTGTCCAACACAATATACCTACTAAATAACAGAGAAAGAGCTAGAATCAGATTCTGGGAATATAAATCCAATGTTCATTTTATAAAAAGTTCTCATGATTAAGTTACTATTTCTTCTTTAACATTATTAGTTATATAATAACAAGCCTGAAAAGTATTTTAAAAAATAATTCCAGGCTAATAGAAGTTATCATACATACATTAAAGTCCTAGCTTGGTCAACAGAATATAAAGTCTAATACCTCCCACCAAGTTGAAAAATCATTGGTTATGATTGGTCATTGGATGATGAATTTACATGTTTATATTTTATGACCAGCCCAGAAAAGTTTGGAGAGGCTCATTACCAGAAGGCTAGTCATCAGGTGATAATTATCTTTTAGGCCACAAAAATTTACAGTCTGTCAGCTAAGGCATAAAGGGATTATGATCTACACTGTTAGAGGGAAAACCCAAAACTAATAAAATCATGGATCTTGTTGAAGTTATTTCTACTAATACTGATGAAGAGAATAATGATTGATATTTATTGTAATAGTCTCTATAAACTCCCCAAAGTCAGGGATAAAAAGAAATAGGGAAAAAGAAATCCAGTCACATAAGGAGTTTGAAGGTAAATACAAATTAAGTAATCCAATCATCAAACTATTCTAGATCAAATGAGAAATTTTGAATATCCCAAATCAACTTTCCTCTCTTCGATACCATAAATTCTACTAAGGTACTTCTGTTAGTCATTAAGCCATTGAATCATACTAAATTTTTTAAATGAACTTATTTGCATAGCATGATGTAGTATGCAAAATATTTTCCTCAATACAACCCTAATATGAGATAATTAATACAAAACTTTTATTTCCATTTTACAAATGAGCAAACTGAGGTTCTGAGACATTAAGTGACTCAAGCCCATGATCACATAAGCAGTGTTTGCAATGCAAAACCAGTTATCCGATCTCCATATCAGCACTCCTTACCCTACCTTGCCATAACTGATACTCCCAACCAGCTGATATTGATGGAACATTTTGAAGTTTACAAAGCACTACACATGTGCATTATCACATTTGATTCATCTGAAAAGGTTAAAAGGTTATTGAACTTTCATTTATATTCTTAATATGTTATCTTACCTGATATGTTGTTTAAGGTGGCAAGATTTTTTATAAGCTCGATGACAGTAAAAACATTTGTATGGTCTATCTGCTTCATTGACAAAATTATTATTAAAGTAACTTTGGAAAAACTGGCTGTTTCTTGAGATTGGCTGAATAAGACCTAAAAATCAAAAGAAATGCTGTGTTCATTGTCAAAGCTATTTTTAAAACTTAATTACAAGTTATAATTTAATTAGTCATAATAAACTATATTCCTGAAAAGCTATGGTTAGTTAGTATTTCTATAAAGTAAACCTCACTTTAGAAACAAAAGAGTTGACAAAAAATTGCAAATGTATTAATTTGTAAAGCGAATTCCACTCTAAATTCAAATTTAATAAACCCTTTTTTCTTTTAAATGAGGGAGCCCAATGCCACTATAGAAAAAAAAAAAACTCAAACATTTAAAGAAAATGACTGTCTTATTGTAACAGTCAAAATTTGAAGCCAGAATAAAACATCAACTCCCATGCAACATATTTTTCAGACACAGAACTTTAATTATATAACACAATTTTATGTATTATGGTTTATGTAAAATTTATGTATTATAAATTTTAATATCTTTTTCTGCTTATTGTAAATAATGTATTATAATCTATTATAAGGAATGTCAGAGATGATTCTGTAAAATTTTATTTTATTCTAGATTTGTTATACTTATTTTTTCACAGATATTTCTCAGAAAGCTATAAATTATTTACTAAAAATCATTTATATATGTATGAATATCTCCTATGGGAAGTTACAAAGGAAAATAAATAGAAACATTTTATATTATTGTTTGCTGCAAATAGCAACCAAAATAGATTGATGCTTTTTGGCCATTCCTAAATTTAGAAAACAATACTTAAGTAATTCAGTTATTTAGGATCTAAAGTGATGCCACTTTCTACTTAGTGAGATGGGACACGGAATGATCAGTTTCTTTTCATTAAAAGTAATGCTATTGGGGGCAGCTAGATGGCGCAGTGGTTAAGCACCGGCCCTGGATTCAGGAGTACCTGAGTTCAAATCCGGCCTCAGACACTTGACACTTACTAGCTGTGTGACCGTGGGCAAGTCACTTTACCCCCGTTGCCTGCAAAAAAAAAAAAAAAAAAAAAAAAAAAAGTAATGCTATTGGGGAAGCTAGGTAGCACAGTGGATAAAGCACCGGCCCTGGATTCAGGAGGACCTGAGTTCAAATTCGGCCTCAGACACTTGCTAGCTGTGTGACCCTGGGCAAGCCACTTAACCCCAAATGCCTCATCCCCCCCCCCAAAAAAGTAATGCTATTATGTCAAAAAAAAAAAAATGAAAGTAAAATTAAAAATTACAATTATCAAAACTACTTCAAGTAGGTAATTTTCTTCACTCATTGAGCTGTAGGTTATCTTTAAAAGATAGCTTAAGACTGGAGAAATGAAGCCTCTGAAAACTCAAAAGAATAGATTTCACAAATTTAATGAAGTTAAAACTATGATTCAACTAAGGTCACATAACAGTCATTTTATTTATTTATTTATTTATTTAGTGAGGCAATGAGGGTTAAGTGACTTGCCCAGGGTCACACAAGGTCACACAGCTAGTTAGTGTTAAGTGTCTGAGGCCGGAATTGAACTCAGGTCCTCCTGACTCCAGAGCTGGTGCTCTATCCACTGCGCCACCAAGCTGCCCCAACAGTCATTTTAAAAAAGACAAGAATGCTCATTTGGTTATCCTACAAATATTCTCTGAAGAGGAGCTTTTAACCTGGTATCCATTAACTTTTTTTAAAAAATCATGAGAACTGTATTTCAACATAATTGGTTTCCTTTCTTAATTCTATGCATTTTTACTTTATGCACTTAAAAACATTATTCTGAGAAGGGTTCCATAGGATTCACTAGACTGCCAAAGGGGTCCAAAAAGGTTAACAACCTTTGCTTTAAAAAATTCAGTAGGGGCAGCTAGGTGGCAGCTAGGTGGTGCAGTGGATAGAGCACCAGCCCTGGAGTCAGGAGTACCTGAGTTCAAATCCGGCCTCAGACACTTAACACTTACTAGTTGTGTGACCCTGGGCAAGTCACTTAACCCCAACTGCCTCACCAAAAAAAAAAAAAAAATTCAGTAGCTACCTCATAATGTTTTTAAAAGCATGATGCACTTATTTAATGTAAAAAGACCTGGACATTATAAGCATGAAAGACATCTTTTTTTTAACAGGATAAGTGGTATTTATGTAATACCAAGAACAAATAAAAGTGAAGACCTAGATTTCCTACAAAAAGTAAAAGGGAAAAGAAAGGATGTCAACTACAGCTGCTATTATTAAACATATCTCTAGAACTACCATATATATGATAAGACAAGATATAGAAATTCAAGGTAGAAATATCAGAAGTGAAAAAAGTTATTATTATATTCAGATGATACAACTATTTTAAAAATCCTAGATAATCAGTGAAAAAACTAGGATGATTACTTGCTTCAGTAAAGCAGAAGAATAAATGGATCAACTGGTCAACAAGTAGTGAATAAGCACCTAATATGTGCCAGGCAGTGTTGCTAGGCACTAAGGAAACAAAGATAAAAATGAAAAGCCTCCACCTCAATCAAGAAACTTACATTTTATCAGAAGAGATACATGTAGATGTATAAATATGTGCACATATTTATAAATGTGTATATACTATACAATTCTGCACAAATATATACAAAATAAACACAAGGTAATTTTGTCAGAGAGAACACTACCATTTGCTATGATATTTGTGATGTCTGCAATGTATTTAAATGTACTGAAATATTATTGGACCCATCAAGAAGCGCAAACATTTATATAGTTTTAAGTACATTTGATTGCATTCTAATTGCTCAATATTTGATAATCCTATTTATCATATGAGATTCCACTAATAACCCAAATATTAATTAAAATAGTATTCTCCACTCTCTAACAATGTCAAACAAGAAGGCATTGTACAGTATAACTTTGTTACCGTGAGCAAATTCCACTACAAGAAATGAAAAATTCACTGAAATAATGTTTGTTATAATCCCCTGAAAACAAGGACAAGATTTCTAAGAAATATGGTGTTACAATTTATAGCTCAATGTCTAAAGACCCTCCTTCCAGTAGCATGGTCCCCAATTTTTTAATCCTTGTGAAAGTAGAGTCACTATTCTGATCCTTTTCCTAGGTCAGCCTTAAATAAAATAAATAACCATAAATAGCATGACAGACATTGAAAATGTCCTTATTGGCAATGGTAAGATGGATTGACAACAGGAAAGGTTCGTACTTTCAACTCCCCAACTTCATTCTAAGAAATGCTTAGATTTCTGGAGCCAAACTAGAAAACTAAATGTGAAAAAACACATTCTATGCCATCTATAAAACTCCAGGTTGTTCTACTCCAGATGGGCCTGTACTCTCAGTTTTGGAGGCATATAGAGTAATTTAAAGATCGCTTCAAGAGATTCTTAAGTCATACCTGAAGTCACAGGAGGCTCCCAGGGGGTCCTTAGAACAAAAGAAATTCATTGAATTTCCCTGGGGCACTGTCAGTATGCAGGGGAGTACTCAAAAGTATTAAAAGGACCCTGAAATTCCTGAGCATCATAAGACTATTTTTTTATCCATGAATTCAATTCAATAGTATTCATTAAGTGCCAACTGAATGAAAGGCACTGTGCTGGGTACTAGGAATTCTAAAACAAGTCCCTGTCTTCAATCCTTGAAGAACTTACAAAATTACTAGGATAGGTGGGAAAGGGGCAGTTCAACTTGAAAACAGAGGAGAGAGAGAGTAGGGTGAGAGAGGAAGGGGAGGGGGAGGGAGAATAGAACACCAGAAATAAGTTAGTATGGAAAGAGAACATTAGGAACATTAGCAACTAGAGGAACAGGGAAAGCTTGATAGAACAGGAAAACTCGGGGCAGCTGGGTAGCATAGTGGAAAGCATACTGGCCTTGAGTTACTAAAGATCTGAGTCTAAACACAGGCTCTGATACTTAATAGCTGCGTAACTTTGGACTATCACTTAACCTCTTTTTGCTTCAGCTACCTCTCAGGGTTGTTATGAGGATCAAATGAGATAACTGTAAAGCACTTAGCATAGTGTCTGACATAGTAAGCCCTGTATGAATGTTATATGCAGGTGGGTATCTGAGCTTAATTTTAAAAGCAGATAAAGACTTGGGGGCTGGGTGGGGACAGACTGTGGAGGGAATGCATTATTGAGAATAGGATCACAGCAATTACTTAAAAGTAAAGACTTCAACCACATTGCCTGAGTTTAAAAAATAATTAGGAAATTTTCCTAAGAGTCTTCTTATGAAGACTTTCTCAAAATATTTTTTTACTGTGAGGTTGTGATGGTACTAAAATAGTAGGATCAAAAGCAAATTTTTATCAACAATGTTATTTTATAGTAGAAATTACAAGGGAAATTAAACATCTGACAAGAAAACAGAACTATGGAGACATTATATGGAAATTGTTCAAAATATTCTGCTCCAATATTACAAATTTTGACAAAGAATCTTGGAGAGTGGTTTCTAGCTCTTCTATACTATCTCCAAGACACATAGTGTACTGCAAAGTTAGCTTAAAAGGTTTATTATTTTGTTATTTAATTCCTGAGAATGCATCTATGTGGTCTTATAGAAAAGTGTTATGTACTTCATATGAAATATGGCATCACCATCATGTCCCTGTCTAATCTGTAAGAGTCAGGAATGTTTGAATCTTTATCTTTTTTCTCCCATGAACATGGAGTGACAAATTCATGAAAACATTCTCACTTGGTCATACTCTTAAGCCAAACTCAAAAATTTAAAAGACTTAAGTAACCAAGATTTGTTTTTTTTTTTTATCATAGGTCACCAATAAATGGATCTTAAGGGGTCTAACACCATAAGTATAACTTAATTAACAGAATGTTCAAACCAACTCAACTACACAGACTCTAATACATAAACTATTCCAGAGGGAGTAAAATGAAATAATATTCAATGAATAATAAAATATTTAATATACTTACCCAAGTCAGTTATGAGAATTGGTTCTTGCAAAGGAATATCTGGCACTGGAACATTCGACTTGCCTACTCGAACTTTGGCAGGTTTGCGCTGATGTCTCAACTTCCTTAGTTCAGTGTGCTTAAAGTGTGATGCAATATGGGTCTTCCTATGACCTGATGTTCGAAATTTTTTGTCACAGTGAGGACAGGCAAAAGGTCTAACTCCTGATGGAAACAAAGACATAAATTGTACATAAGTGTTATTTTATTATTTTTGTTATTTTATTCCTGAGGAGGCTGGCAGAGAAGGGAGCTAGATCTGTTAAGGGCTAAAATTCTAGCTAGTCTGTCTAAAATATTTAATGAGTGGTCGCCAATAAATTATAAGCTTTAGCAAGAGTTAGACTTTTAAGCATTTATTAAGGAGAATAAGAATTTGGTAAAGAGAGAGAAAGGCCTAGATTCCTATCTATTAAAGGGAGAGCACATTTCTAGCTCCGCTCTCCACCAGAGTCCAGAGGAAAGAGCGCGAGACTGAGCGCCAGTCTCTTCCTTCCTCCTCCCACTAGCCCACGTCACTTCCTGACTCCTGGTCTTGCCCTCAAAGACCTTCCCTTCATGGGCAGAACTCTTCTACAGTAAGTATCCAGCAGGTGGCATTATTCCAATCGTTACACAATTCTTGCTGATTTATTTCTATTTTTAAAAGTGAGGCTTTTTAAAAATATTATCAACCTTTCCTTGTCACTATTAAAAACAATAAAATTTAAAATGAATTAATGTCATTTAATATAAAAAAATTAAAACTAATACTCCTTAAAAATATTATAACAGGACAATAATAATTCATAAAATATCAATTGCATAATAAATATAACTCTTTAAATAAATTACTCAATTTAAAGGGAAGCAAATAAATTTTAGCATTCTAAAATGCCATAAAATTAGCATCTATAACTGTTACAGCCTAAATTAGATATAAAATATATCTTCTGATCTCATTGAGGTATTAATATTTCTCCTCAAAATGGAAACTACAAGAATTTTGCATATGGATCACCTTTACAAGAGAACTTACCAGGACTATTGTAATGACCTACTAATTGCTCTCCTTGCCTCATCTCCCCTCTCTCCACTCCCATCCTCTACATTGCTGCCAAAGTGCTTTTCCTAAAGTATAGGCTTGATCACATCATTCACCTGTTCAATAAAATCTAATGGGTTCCTATTACCTCTAGAATCAAATATAAATTCCTGTTTGGCACTCAAAGCTCTTCACAACCTAGCTCCAACCACTTACCCATCCAGATTTATTGTACATTACTCCCCCTTTCATGAACTCTACAGTCTCTACTCAGTCTGGACTTCTTACTGTTGCTCACAGTGGGGATTTCAACACCGAACTCCATGCCATTGAATAGATTCTACTAGAAAAAATCTTCTTCTCACTGCCTCTCAGCTCAAGCTCCACTTTCTTCATGAAGCCTTTTCTGATACTCCTCAGCTGCAAGTACCCTATTCTTTCCCTCCCTCTCCACTCCCTATTTCCCCACTAATTACCTTAGATTTGTTTTGTACATATTTACATGAACAATGGTTTTCCCCAATAGAAGTTCCTTGAAAGCAATGACTGTTATTTTTGTCTTTGAATTCCCAGTACTTAGCATACTGCTTAGTACATAGGCACAAATAATTCTTGCTGATTTATTTCTATTAAAAATAGTTTTTCTTTTGCCTATTTAAAATAATGTACAAAGATTTTATAACTTATATGAAGTAAAGAGTATGGGTCACTTTTGACTATAAAAATGTTAAATTCCTAATCAATCCTGCCTCATGGCACAGAAATAAGTCTCTGAATGTCACTGAAATAAATAAGTCAAAAAAATGGATCCAATACAAATTTACTTTTCCCAATCTAAACTAGGTCCTCATTGTGCAGGACAATACTTTTGTTGTTCCCTGATGTACTCTTATCATAATCCTTAAAATTGCTATTTCAAACCTCTTCTCAAACTTCCTATGTCATTGCCCCACCTTAAAAGGGCACCTCGCCTCCTACCTCACAGAAAAAAAAAGAATCTAACTTTCTTCTCCACTGTTGCATACCTCAAAAGCCTTCAGAGGCATTCTTCTCTATTCTCTTTCTTGCTTTAATTTCTGATGATGTAGTGTTCTTCCTCAAAGCCAAACCCCTCAACTTGGGCCTTTGATCCATTCCCTATTTTCTCCAGGACTTGCCTCTTTGATCATCCTTCTTTACTTTCTAATCTTCATATACAGGGTTGTTTTTCCCCTCATTGGCCTATAAATATTCCAATATGTCCCCTACCCTTAAAAAAATCTTCATTTAACCCTGCCATCTCCCATTCTATCACCTCCTTCAACAGCCAAACTCAAAAAAATGCTATATGCTGTAATGTTTCTACTTCTAGTCTGCTCATTTCTTGTTATCTAGCTTCTGACCTCACTAATTAATTTAAGCTAATTTCTCCAAAGTTATTAATGATGTCAATTCCTAAATGAAATTTTCAGGTCTCTTTTTTGGCTTCTTTGCAAGATTTGATGCTGCTGACAACAGCTTCCTGAAGGTAGGTACTATCTTTCACTCTGTTTCCAGCATCTCGCATAGTGGCCTTAAACATAGTAGTAGTTAAAAATGATTCTTGAATTGTGTTGACCCTAGAATATTTTAAGACATGCTAACAAAGTGTAAGCTCCAGTGGGTACTCCTATGGTAAAAAGCCTTCAAGTTTGGGCTCTGTGTCTATCATCTCAAAAGCAGACTAGATAAACTGGCAGAAAGCTCATCATCAGAAAGTTCAACACTCAATGAATAATGATATTTTTTAGACAATAATTCATAAATATCACTAAGTACAGCAGAGACTTTGACAGATACCAAAGGAGGGAGTACCAACACTGTTAATATGGATCCTAAGAACTCTGAAATATAAATATGCAAATTTATTTGGGAAACAAATTATGGAGCTATTAACAAATTACTACTAAATTATGTTGTGTACTTATGTCTACTAAGAATACGTAATTTCTCTTTTATAAGATGTAACCTAAAATATATATTAGGCATTACCATTAACTCCAAATCCACATATAATAGGGATATAGAAACTGCAATTTGTATAGCAGGCTTGCAGACAGAGACCCTATGGTACAGGGTTTCTCCCACAAAGACAATGTCATGGAGCAGATAAAACCACTATTACATTTTTAAAAGAGTGATTCAGGAAGAAAAGAGAAAGATTTTTTTTTCCCCTCTCTACAGTTCAAAACTTCTGAAATGAAAATAATTTTAACTAGGCTCATTCTGTCCTGTAACTATGATTATCTTCCAATATAATAGTTAATTTGTATCTGAACACTAAAATGTTACAATTTTGTATTTTAAATAAAAAAAAACACCTATTCATCTAAATTCACAATCTGGAAAAATAAACAGCAACCTGCTGTTCTGACTTGATATTATGATCCATTAGCAGCAGTAATCTTTAAGGGTCCTATGTGATTCAAGGGCAGCTAAGTGGCACAGTATATATAAAGCACTGGCCCTGGATTCAGGAGGACCTGAGTTCAAATCCGGCCTCAGACACTTGACACTTACTAGCTGTGTGACCCTGGGCAAGTCACTTAACCCTCATTGCCCTGCAAACAAGCAAAAATTCAAATATACAACTGGGAACTAGAACATAAAAGTACTGATACTTAATTACTTTCTAGGGGGAAACACACACACACACACACACACACACACACACACACACGATTTGGGGTTTTACTGGATAACAGATACACTGTCCAAAACAAAACAAAACAAAAACAAAAGATGCTATATCATGTTGTCTTTTTTCAAGTTGTCAAACAGGAGATAGTTTAATTCTTACCTGTATGAAGTCTGATATGAACTTTCAAGCTTCCTGAGGTGGAAAAGCATTTCATACAGTATTGGCACTTAAATGCTTTGATGCCAGTGTGAGTTTTTATATGAGCAGTAAGAGTGCTCTTTACAGCAAAGGCCCGGAAACATTGTGGACATTTAAATGGTTTTTCATGCGTATGAATTCGAATATGGCGCACTAGGTCACTGGGCTTTTTAAATTCTTTTGTGCAGTACGGACACACATGCCATCTTATTCCATTCTCTTCACGAATTGAACCTGCATAGAAAAATAAAAAAGTATGCACCTGCATAGTAGGAAAACAAATGAGCCCAGCCAAGCCTAATTTTGGACTATTTTAACTTTCCTATTAGAGAAGATTAAAATCAGGGAACCTGAGCTAGAAGAGACTTTAGCAGTCCAACATGGGTATGCCAACTCTCCTGGCAAAAGAATTTCCAGGAATGTAATCACATTAATCTTTTCTTTTAAAAATGTGAAATAAAAAGATCTTTCTCAAGATATCCATATTTTTATTAGTGGAATCAATGAGGATTTTGTTAATTGTCTCTTATGTGACAAGCACTGAGGATACAAAGATAAAAATGAACAGCTTCCAAAGCCTACGATCCAGGGAGGTTAGAGGGTTGGGGTCTCCCATGTTTGGAACGCACTCCCTCTTAAAATCCTTTGCTAGCTTTAACTCTACTCAAGCACTACCTTCTACATAAAGTTATTCCTTATTTTACCTACTGCTAGTACCTCCTCCTACATAGTAGGCCATTAATACTTGTTCATTAATTATGGAGATAATAACTATTTGATCTTTTTACCATATTATATTAACTTAAACATACAAAATAAGATCTCAAAAGCTAGTGTAACACATACCTAAATGAAAATCCCACCTACAACATGCCTGACAAATAGTATAAATAAAATAATCAAAATGTATAATTCAGTACACATGTCAGTAGAAAACCTCATTGGTATCAACTGAAAAAATAAATATGTAATAAATACATAATATATGATTCTTTCTAAAGTTAGATTTTAAATATATCGCCAAAAAGTACCTTCTTTAAAAGGTTGATGTTTCTGGGGCAGCTAGGTGGTGCAGTGGATAGAGCACCGGCCCTGGATTCAGGAGGACCTGAGTTCAAATCTGGCCTCAGACACTTGACATTTACTAGCTGTGTGACCCTGGGCAAGTCACTTAACCCCCATTGCCCCGCAAAAACAAAAAACAAAACAAAACAAAAAAAGGTTGATGTTTCTTGACTGAGTATAAACCTTGTGAGAGATGAAAATAAGAGTCCAGAGAAATAAAGTGACTTTCCCATATCACTTCAATCTCACTTACCATGAGAATTAAAACTATCATTCAAGAGCTGCCAAGTCACAGTATGTAAGAACAGAGTAGCACAGAAACCAGATTTCCAAAATCTAAGGTCAATGTTTCTACCACTATACCCAAAGATATAGTTCCTGCCTTCAAAGGACTTATAATTCAGTTTGGAGATGAGGAAAGCACACATACAACTAGGTTATAACACAGAATGTTTAAGTACTATAAGAAAACTATAAAGAATGAGCTAATGACATTCAAAGAAGGGAGAGGTTATATTTTCTGGGTTATGTTGGCTTCATAATCTTGCCTCTGTGACATTAGGCAAGTAAACTCTCTTGGCCTCAATTCACTAATCTATAAAACAAGCTGAACTAGATGTTCTCTAAAGTCCTATTCAGCTCTAAATCTATGATCCTATGATCCTCAAGATAACCCAGATATCTCAAACATGAAAGAATAGTGATCCCATTAACAGAAATATGTGCATACCCCCCCAAAACAGTGTGTATGCATGTATGTGTATATGTATATGTATATCTGTGTACGCATGTACATATGGGTGTATATGTATGTGGAGAAGAATTATTTTTCAAATAAAAAGGTTAACAAACAAAAATGTAGTTATTTAACTTTAGGTGAAAAATTACATATATGTATATGTATGTGCACATCCATACACAAATCTAACTATAAAAAAGAAAATATCATTCTCCTAATGTTTAAGAACATATGTTATCCAGAGTTGTTTCAAATACTGAATATGTTACTAATATTACCAGGCAAAAATGGTGACTTCTTCTTTATAATCTTCTTTTCTTTCTTATCCAATTTATCTGAAGCTTCCTGTTCTTTATCTTGTTCTGCTTCTGTAGAGTCAGATGGCTCATTTGAAACATTGGTAATATCTGGATTTTGAATCTGGGATGCAGAAGTCTTAGTTTGGTTGGAGTCATTAGGATGTGCTGCAACTGGAATTGAAGACAGCCCACTGTTTTCTAAGGCTTGCTAAGATAGAACAAAACTAAAAGGTTAATAAAAGAATCCAAATTTGCCTATGAGAGTAATATCCTCCAAATACCTTATATGACATTTGTTTAATGAAATTCTAATTATGAACAAAAATTCATATTTCTAAAGCAATCACTACAAAGTAGAAAGTCACAAGCTTCCATGAGTTGATATCTCACTGGTCTTATTATAAAATTTACCCCACTTCCATCCAAAGTACTGTATAATATAAATTTAAATTCCCATAAAAAATTAATAATACACTAGAATAACTGGGGGGTAGTATTATGAATGTTTACTATTTTTAAAGTATTATTCTCTACTCAACATGACACTTTGGTTCATGAAGATATCTTCCATGGAGAGGAGTTGTTTATAATTATGAAGACAGGGTAGAGGAGATATGTATTAGTAAATGCAGTATATGGGTAGAAAGAAAGTTAAATTAATAGTTGGAAAACTTTAAAAGATCCTCTCTCCTTACATGTCCTGTAACATTTATTTATGTACTTTATGTATTCACATAAAGAATTCCTTAGAATGAAAATTTTTTATGTTTGGTTTGAAACAGCAATATTGATCACCAGAAGCTTTAGTATTTGAATCATTAGTATTTGAAAAAGGATCTTCAATAAGATATTCCTAAAATCTCTCTTAAATAATGACAGTATTATTTTACCAAATTTACTTCAAAAGAAATACCAATAAATGTTTCACAACCCTTTTTATACTAAATAGAAAATTTTAAATAAAATTATATAGATTTTTGCACTCAGTTAAAAACCAAATGCAAAAGCACTATTTCACTATACACACACATCTCAGTCCTTCAAAGATTTGCTAATTTCCTGAGTGCAAGTATCCCTCTTCCTGACAGAGACTGAAATCCCTCAATAACTTAGTAGATGGTGTATTCAAAATTATTGTTTAAAAAAATCTATATACTTTACTTTTTAATGCTGATAACTACGTTTTATAAAGTCAGGGGAAAGCAAAGTATTAAAATAATAATAAATTAAGTAGGCATTATAGTATTTCTATAAATCTATGTAAACATGATTCACCTGTAAAATGTCCTGATTGATTCCCACTGCAATATTTAGTTGCTGGCCTGGTTGTGGAGATGAGTTGGTTTCAACTTGTCCTGGTTCTGACAGCTCCAAAAGCTGCTGGATGACATCAGTTACTGCCTGTGGCCCCTGCTGACTTGCAGATGAAGTTGCTGGGGTTTCTGTCTGTGGTAGAGGTGAAGACTGAAAAAGTGTAGCCTGAAATACATAATATTTATATAAAGCAAACAATAAAATTAACTTTATTTTTTGTAATACTTTCTCCATAAGAAATATAGGCAGTGTACTACTTAGGAATACTTGATGTACAAGTGACCTATATAAAATAATAATTGTTTTCCCCTCATCCAACCAAAACTCCTAATTTACTAAAGAGATCTGAAACCTCTAGTCTGCAGCAGGCAACTCCATTCAAGATCATGTTTCTACCCCACATGCCCTGCAGGAGAAGCTGTCAAAGAAGCCTCCACTTCTGATACCCTCCCTCTTCCTCTATTTCTAACCCTGAGCATTTCCTTCTTTCTCTAATTCTAACCTCTCTCTCTCTCTCTCTCTCTCTCTCTCTCTCTCTCTCACACACACACACACACACACACAACACACTCCCCACCCCCACCCCCACCATCTGCCTCTCTGAAAGTCCTAGTTCCCATAATTTTAGTTGCCAGAATCCCCGACCTTCCCTCTATATATCCATGCCAAAGCCCTCTTTCCATTTCCCACCCTCAAAGCCCCCAAGATCAGTAATCTCCCCATTCTGTGATAGAGTTAGGAACCAGGTGGAAAATATATGAGTTTGTGTACGTCTGTCTGTCTGTTTATCTGTGTGTAAGAGGAAATAACAGAAGAAGGAGAGAAACCCCACTCCAGATGGCAAAAACCTTCTTGTTACTGGGACCACCAGAGTAAAAAATATGTTCTTGGCTTCCCTATTTAGAATTTGGAACACATTTTTCCATAGAAACAATGATAAATATTAGTTAGAACCTATTAAGTCTATGAAAAATATGGGTCAGCTATATCCTATACACTTTTGTGAGATTGTCTGGATTCCTAAAGTCTTTATAGGAATATTTCTATAGGAAAATTCAGTTCAAGTTCCAAAGATGCACATTTTAAATGACTGATCTTGACAACAAGGTTGAAATGACTTCATAAAGGAATATTCAGCAAATTCCTGTACTGTTTGAATATCCGAGATCACTTTAAAGGGCAGAAGATAGGGGGAGCTAGGTGGTGCAGTGGTGATAAAGCACCAACCCTGGATTCAGGAGGACCTGAGTTCAAATTTGACCTCAGACACTTGACACTAGCTGTGACCCACCATGCCTTGTTAATCCCCACTTTCCACTTCCTTCATTACTATTTAATGCTACTGAATGGAGACACTGTAGCAACGCAGTCCTTTAACACCTCCCTAAAGGAGTAACTACCTTACTGGCACACTGACTAATGCAAGGCTTTTCTCCTCAAGCCTCCACTCTCTTGCCTCATACCTCACTGTGAGATCCCTTTTTCTCAACTCCTCACTCGATATCACTAAAATGTCTTCCTCAAAGATCTCCTCCTTCACAGCTGTCTCAAATGAAGTGACCTTTTGTACCAAAATAAAACCTTCTATGTGCACCCTTCATCCTATCTATCCTATCTGACCCAGTAGATTAGCCCCTCTATCATTCCCACTTTCACTCATCTTCAATATCTCCTGAATGGCTGCTTCCATGCTGCCTAAAAATACACCCTTATCATTAACCAAAAACAAAAACAAAAACCCCTTTAAAATCCTCATTTGATCCAACTATTCCTGCCATCTATCATCTTACACCTCTCTTCACTTTTACACCTAAACTCCTGGAGAAAGATATGTATAATTGATATTTCCACTTTTCCTTCTCTCATTCAACTGTAAACTCTCTGCAATCTAGCTTCTGACTTCAATATTCAAATGAAACTGCAAAGTTACTAATGATTTCTTAATTGCCAAATCAATGGCCTTTTCTCAGTCTTCATCCTTGATCTCCATAGCTTTTGATATTGTTAATCACCCTCTTCTCCTTGATACTCTCTTCTCCCTAAGTTTTCTTTTTTTTTAATCTTTAAAATATTTTATTTCTTTCCAGTTACATGTAAAGATAGTTTTCAATATGTTTTTATAACATTTTGAATTCCAAATTCTTCTCCCTCCCTGCCTTCCCTCCCCAGTCCCCAAGACAGAAAGCAATCTGATATAGGTTATATATGCACAATCCCATTAAACATATTTCTGCATTGGTCATGTTGTGAAAAAAGTCAGAACAAAGGGGGAAAACATCAAAAAAGAAAACAACAACAAAAGTAGAAACAGTATGGTTCAATCAGCATTCAGATTCCACAGTTCTTTTTTCTGGATGTTGAGAGCATTTCCCATCATGAGTCCTTTCTTGGATCGTTGTATTGCTGAGAAAAGCTAAGTCTATCACAGACGATCATCACACAGTGTTGATGTTACTATGTACAATGTTCTTCTTCTGGTTCTGCTCACTTCAGTCCACTTAAGTCTTCCCAGATTTTTCTGAAATCTGCCCGCTCATCATTTCTTACAGCACAATAGTATTCCATTACATTCATATACCACAACTTGTTCAGTCATTCCCCAATTGATGGGAAATCTTCCTCAATTTCTAATTCTTTGCTACCACAAAGAGAGCTGATAGAAATATTTTTATACATGTGGACCCTTTCCCCATTTTTATGATCTCTTTGGGATATAGACCTAGTAGTGGTTTTACTGGGTCAAAGGGTATGTATGTACAGCCCCAAAGCCCTTTGGACACAGTTGCAAATTGCTCTTCAGAATGGTTGAATCAGTTCACAACTCCACCAACAATGCATTAGTGTTCCAATTTTTTCACAGCTTCTCCAACATTCATTATTTTCCTTTTTTGTCACATTAGTCAATCTGGTTAGGTGTGAGGTGGGGTACCTCTCCCTAAGCTTTCATGACACACTTCAGTCCCCACTCCCCTTTATCTAACACTCCATAGTCTTCCTTGCTAGATTTCCATTCGGGTCATGTCACCTCAAGACTCTCAAGGGCCCTTTTCTCCTGCTATACCATCCTGCTTAGTGATCTCATAAATCCCTATGGATTCAATTATCATCTCTATGCATATAAATCTCAGATCTATTTTTCTAGCTCTAACCTCTCTCCTGATATCCAAACTCATTATCTCTAACTACCCAATGAACATCTCAAAGTGGATGTCCTGCAGACATCTTGAACTCAAAAAGTAAAAAAACTTAACTTGTTATCTCACCCCCCCCAAACCCTCACTTCTTCCTAACTTCACTTTCACCATCAAGAGTACCACCATTCAGGGGCAGCTAGGTGGTGCAGTGGATAAAGCACTTGACACTTACTAGCTGGGTGACCCTGGGCAGGTCACTTAACCCCCATTGCCCTGCAAAACAAACAAACAAATAAATAAATAAATACTCTGCTGTTGGGGTGGCTAGATGGCACAGTGGATAAAGCACCAGCCCTGGATTCAGGAGTACCTGAGTTCAAATCTGGCCTCAGACACTTGACACTTACTAGCTGTGTGACCCTGGGCAAGTCACTTAACTCCCAATGCCCAGCAAAAAAAAAAAAAAAGAGTACCACCATTCTTCCTGTTTCTGGCCCCCAAAACTAAATGTCATCCTTGACTCTTCATTCTGTGTCACACCTTATACCCAACCTGGTACCAAGTCTTGTTGATTTATATCTCTTAAATATCATTCATATACATCTGCATGTTTATACTCACACACCTATCAATGTAGTACAGGCCCTCATCTCCTCACACTTACACTATTGCAATAGCCTGTTGGTTGGTCTATTTGCCTCAATTCTCTCCCCATTCCACTTAATCCTCTATTCAGTTGCCAAAGTGATCTTCTAACAGCACAGGCATAACCATGTCACTCCCCTACTCAAACTCAAGTCACTCTCAATTACTCCAAATACACTCAAACATAAAATCTTCTGTTTGGCTAATAGCGCCCTTCACAACCTAGCTCCTTCCAATCTTTCTAATTTCTTTATTCTTTACTCCAGTTCACATAATCCATGATCTAGCAACACTGGTTTCCTTGGCATACTAGAGCTGTATGCATCACAACTCCTAACTCTGGGCATTTTCACTAGTTGTCCTCTATGCCTAGAATGTGCTGCCTGCTTGCCTCCACTTAATGCCTTTCCTTACTTCCTTCAAGCCTCAGATCAGTCTTACCTTCTGCAAGAAGCCTTTCCCAAGTTCCCCCACCACTAGTGTATCTCCTCTAAGACGACTTCCATTTTACCCTGTATATATCTTCTAAGTACAAAATTATTTACATGTTGTCTCCCCCATTTGAATGTGAGCTCCTTGATAGGGGGGACTGTTTTTTAGTCTTTCTTTGTATCCCCAGTGGTTGATATAGGGCATGGCACATAGTATTTAATAAATGCTATTATTTTTCCTAAAATATAATGTTAAAAACAAATTTTAACTATATATATCCTAATGAGTATTGCTTTTTGAAGTGTGTTAAATGACTATTAGCTGAGGCTCCAAACTGCAAGGAATTGAAGAGTGTGGATGAAATAGATTAACAATAAATTTTGACAGGGCAAAATAAATATCTTCCAAGGCTCCTCACAATATATTTCAATGGAATTAAATGGAAATAATGCTTCACACTAACTAAATCATAATGTTTTTAACAGTGAGAAATTGTTCTAGATAAAAATGGGGCTTTTCAGGACATAGGAACATATAACCAGCAAGTAATAAGACAAAGTCTTTTGGAATATTTATATCATGTATTGCAGAACTATTTTGTTAGATGATTCTTCCAATGATTTTAATATAGAGGAGGTTAAAATTGAACTACTAGCCTTTTCCTGAGAAACCCAATTTTCAACTAATAAATTTAGTATCCAGAGTTTAAAGCTTAAGTACCTGGATAACTGCCAATACCCCAAAGTACAAGGTCATGGGTCAAAAATTTAAAAAAACAAAAAACCTCACATGCTCAAACTTCCCCTTCTTTACACTACCTTTTTAGGTAAGCAGGGAAATCTAAGAAGTTTTGAGGATTTTAGTGCCTTAAATCAGCTGTAGGAGTAAACCCAAAGATTCTCTATAGCGTTCAGAAATTATTATTTCTGGTAGTTTGAGCAATAGAGGTGTAGTAAACAAGTTAGTTCATTCTCAAATATATCTTTACATTACTTCTTTGGCTGTTTCCATTAAGATAAACTGATTTAAAATACAAATTTTTTAAATCGGAAATAGGATTGAGGGTATGACCTCAGAACAATTAAAGAAATGCTTGCTTCACTGTAACTTTAAGCAATCTTGAGTTCTTAAAGCGAAAGAGAATATGACAACTTTTATATTAAAGAGATCTAAGGACTAAAAGCCTTTATGTTGTTGTTCAGTCATTTTTAGTGGCATATGACTCTTCCTAACCCCATTTGTGGTTTTCTTGGCAAAGATATTAGAATACTGTGCTATTTCTTTTCTCTCATTCATTTTACAGATTAGGAAACTAAAGCAAACAGGGTTAAGAGATTTGTCCAGGGTCATACACATATTAAGTGTCTAAGACCAGGTTTAAACTCAGGAAGATTAGGTTTTTCCTAACTCCAGGCTTGGCAATATCCATTGGGCCCCCTAGCTACCAAGAGCTTTATAAACAGCTGTAAAAATATTTCTAAAACCAAACTAACTCTTCAACACATACCTATCATTGATAGGGTTCATGGTAAACTAAACTTTTCCTTCAAAGTTAAAATTTGAAGTGTGAAAATAAAGTTAGGAAAGAGGTTTGCCATTTTTTAAAAAGGAAGTGTTAGATAATTTGGATTTCAAAGCATTTTCCCCTTAAAATAAAGGTTCTTAACCTAGGGTCCACAGATCTAGAGGAGATGCATGGATAGACTTCAGGGTGCCTGTGAACTTAGATGGGAAGAAAATTACATCTTTATTTAAATTGGTTTCCTTTGCAATCCTATGTATTTTATGCATTCAAAATATCTTATGAAAAAGTATCCATAGGTTTGACCAAACTGCCAAAGATATTCACAAAAAAGGGTTAAGAATACCAGTCTTAAAAAAAAAAAAAACATTAATAGGGGGCAGCTAGGTGGCACAGTGGATAGAGCACCAGCCCTGGATTCAGGAGGACCTGAGTTCAAATCCAGCCTCAGACACTTGACACTTACTAGCTGTGTGACCCTGGGCAAGTCACTTCACCCTCATTGCCCCACAAAAAAAAAAAAAAGAAAGAAGAAAGAAAGAAAAAGAACATTAATAGATAGCAATCAATTATAAGAAGCAGGAAGGGAAAACAAATAAGGAGCAAGTCTTACAGTCTGGCACAGAAAAATCTGGGCTCATGTCCCACTTCTGACAAATGTTGACTATTAAGCTTAAAGAATTCACTTAATGGCACTGTGACCCAGGTAACTCTCTAAGACTAAGTTATATCATAACTGCTGATCCGTAATGGAAGACAGTTTTCTCATTGCACTGACAAAATCACTATTCCAAAAGAAAAATGAACTCAATACCAAAAGCCAACTTGTGATCAGCATAGCTTATCTCAAATGCATTCATATCAAAATCTAGCATAGTTCTCTGGATCCCTTTTCTTCTTTTTCAGTCCCTTGTCCCCCTCTTCTTCTACCTCCCCCAAATGACCATAACACAAAACTAATGCTCTATTTCTTAAAGGTTAACGTCCATCATTCTTAAGTTAAAACCAGGAATATATAAAATATCACATTCATCTAATTTTATTAATGAGTATTTTTCCAGTAATCTGAATGCAAATTGCAAAATATCCACACTTTTCTGTTCTTACAACATGGCCCTATCCTAATTTATCAGCCTTAAAGAAATATTATTCCTCTTCTCAGACAATATAACCAAGCCATTATGGTATTCTTGTTGTTTTTCACACTGGCTATCTTCCTCATGCCTGTAATTATCTTCTCCTTCATCTCTGCTTCTCAGACCCTCTAATCTTCTTCAAGACTCAGCTCGTGTCAACCACCACATGAAGTTTTTCCTGAATCATCGTCCTCCCCAAAGTTTACCTTGAATCTGCTTTGTATGTATTTTGTATGTGACTATATATAAGTATACTGTTTCCCCAGTGATAATGTAAAATACATAAGGCCAAAAATATTTAGGTGGCACAGTGGATATAATGCCAGGCCTAGAGTTAGGCCAAGTTCAGATCCGGCCTTAGACATTTACTAGATGTGTGACCCTGGGTCATGTTAACTCATTTGCCTCAGTTTCCTCGTGTGTAAAACAGGGATGATAATAACAGCAACTATCGCTCAGAGTTGTTATGGGAATTGAATGAGCTAATCACAAAGTACTAAACAAAGTTCCAGGCACAAAGTAATAAATGCTAGCTGTTGTGGTGACAACAATGGTGGAAGCAGTGGCAGTGGTGGCAGTGGTGGCAGCTATTGCTACTGCAGCTACTCCTGCTACTTTTTTTGTCTTTGTATCCCCTGTGCTGTACCTCATACATAGGAGGAACTTGATGATTCACTGACTGGAGGAGAGGCTTTTCTACCTCACAAGTTTGCCAAAGGAGCTACATTATTACTTTCTTATGATTTCATGAGGATACATAACAAACCTATAATTATCTCCACATAACCAACCAGTAATGTAGTTTGCAATGTGTTTCAAAACAGCCAGGTGCCTTTCTATTAAGAGAGAGAGCGAGAGAGTGAGTGAGAGTGTGTGTGTGTGTGTGTGTGTAAAATTTATTATAATCTAAGCACCTTAAATGGGCAACTAGATAGTGCAGTGGATAGAGTGCCAGGCCTGGAGTCAGGAAGACTTATCTTTCTGAGTTCAAATCTAGCCCCAGACACTTACTAGCTCTGTGCATATGACCCTGGGCAAGTCACTTAACCCTTGTTTACCTCATTTTCCTCATCTGTAAAATGAACTGGAAAAGGAAATGGCAAACCACTCCAGTATCCTCCCAGTAAAACCTGAGAAGGGGTGATGAAGAGTCAAGACATGACTAAATCTTTTTTTTTTTTTTTTTGGCTGGGCAATGAGGGTTAAATGACTTGCCCAGGGTCACACAGCTAGTAAGTGTCAAGTGTCCGAGGCTGGATTTGAACTCAGGTACTCCTGAATCCAGGGCCAATACATTATCCACTGTGCCACCTAGCTGCCCCCAGACTGAATCTTAAATATGTACTTACATACTGTTCAATTAAGTACTATGTGGACTTGTGAAATAGTTATAATATATATAGACATAAGACATGGATACAGATAAATCTCCACATCAAATTATGTGATTTTAAAAATATCAATGAGGCCCTTAAATGATTTTGTCTCAATGATAAAACAACAAGTAGTTTACTCCAGTTGTTAATTCACTATTGGTTCAGTGTGTTCAATACCACATATATGGCAACTGGATTTTTTCTAGTCCACAATTACCATAACTCAAATCCCCATTGGTTGCCTCACAAATCTGTGCTATTAATTACAAGAAAGATAATCAAAAGAGTATGGATGGATGAGTTTAAAGCTTTAGGCTATTCCTTAAAGTAGAATCTCTAAAATTTACCAATTTTTAATTAAAATCTATTCCCTGTCTGGGACCAAATAAGCTGTAAAATATCCCCAAAGCAAAAGCAAGAAATTAAAAAATGAGACATTACAAAGGCAATAAAAAAGAAAGTGGATATATTTCCATTACTAGTAGGGAGTTATTCATTTAACAGAACTCTTTCTTTTACAATCAGTTTTATCAATAAGCATAAAGTAAACTTTTGAGATTATCACGTAACTGCCAGGGTCATTTTTATCTTAATGCTACTTATATAATTCTATACTTACATTTTTCCATTTATTATCAACTGGCTGTAACAGTGTAGTAGAAGCAGTACTTTGAGACTGGGATATTGAATCCTAAAAACAAAAGCAGCAAAAAAAGAATATTAAAAAAAGAACAAGCATTAGAAATAATTATTTTGTTCCCACAAAGCATACACAATTTAGGAAAAATTTTCACTTCGGGCATGGAAAATTTAACCCTTAAAGAAAAATAACTTCTTAATTTATGGAATAAGGAAATGAGTAACTATAATTCATGTCATTATTTTTTTTTCTTTTCTTTTTTTTGGCGGGGCAATGAGGGTTGAGTGACTTGCCCAGGGTCACACAGCTAGTAAATGTCAAGTGTCTGAGGCTGGTTTTGAACTCAGGTCCTCCTGAATCCAGGGCTGGTGCTTTATCCACTGTACCACCTAGATATCCCAATTCATATCGTTATTAGTAAATTTAATGCAACTATATGACTTTTGTAAATGAATGGTTACATATTTTATTTTCTCTAATTCTGATGCATGTCTATTAATTGGGGTGAATTAGTATTTCTTTTTTGTTTTGTTTTGTTTTTTTGTTTTTGTAGGGCAATGAGGGTTAAGTGACTTGCCCAGGGTCACACAGCTAGCAAGTGTCAAGTGTCTGAGGCCAGACTCGAACTCAGGTCCTCCTGAATCCAAGGCCAGTGCTTTATCCACTACACCACCTAGCTGCACCAAATGAGTCTTTTTTTTTTTTTTTTTGTGGGGCAATGAGGCTTAAGTGACTTGCCCAGGGTCACACAGCTAGTAAATATCAAGTGTCTGAGGCTGGCTTTGAACTCAGGTCCTCCTGAATCCAGGGCCAGTGCTTTATCTACTGCACTACCTAGCTGCCCCCAGTATTTCTTTAAACAAAGAAACATAACTTTTCTCCCAGTAACCAATGATCTATCAAGAATACCCCTTCATGAAGAAATTCAACTTTGTCAACTTTTAAAATATTCATATAACAAAGAATTAATGTACAGAAAGTTCTAGCTTTTCACATAAATTTGCATTATGCAAATTTTATTTTAAGAATTCCCAAAGAAATCTGCATTCAAAAAAAACATCTGTGGTAACTTTACTGTACAGTACTACGCTCTCGCTCGCTCGCTCTCTCTCTCTCTCTCTCTCCATTCCTGCCCTTCAGTTTAGTATTCCATGGCTGCTCCCCTCATCCCCACCCCCCTAATAATCAACCACCACCACCACTCCAAGGGAAAGCAGAAGAAAGGACCATAGAGAGACCCTGCTACCATTGGATCAGGGCTTGGAATGAGACCTCCAGCACCAAGAGAGGAGACCTTTTCCCCTTCTGTGACACGCCGCCCCCCGCCCCCTTCTAATCTTCCTTCCTTCAGGAGGCTGTTCTTGGCCCCAACCTGTATCCCATCCTCTCCTGTCTGTCTAGCCCCCACATATCTGTCCTGTTCCCCCTCCCCCAATCCCCTGGTCTTCCTCATAGTTCTGGCCTGGCCCCAACATGGCTGGCTCTGACCCTCATGTGTTCTTGCTCTCCCTTCTCTGTTCCTGGTCCCCAAGTATCCTTGAACCATATACCAGCCTCCTCCCACTATACAGGCATGGCTCCCTTCCCTTCCCATCCACAAGCAAATTTGCATTACATAAAAATCTATATAAAGGTCTGTGAATGAACTATCTGTAATGTTTTAATAAACTACATTACCGTTGTAACATGAGTGGTCTCTGTAGTAGAACTTGATGAATTCTGTGGTCCACCCATATGCATCTTGCTGATATGAGTATTTAAGCTACCTAAACTTTTGAATATACAACTGCATTCTGTGCAATTATACGTAGGACCATTCTTGACCTTAAAGAATTGTTTTAGAAAAGAACAATTAGATTACAATTATTTATTCAATATTAATTTATAGTAAACATGCCCACAACAATCAAAATTCCATTCTAATAAATTTTCCCAGACAAACAAAACTAGGGAAACTGAACCCTACTTTTTTGGGGGGCAACAGTGAGAATTTTTCTTTGATTTTGTTTAAACTGAATACCACCCCTGCATTCCATATATTTTAACATGAGACAGATAGTAGAAAATAAAGATTACATTATATTCCAACAGCTCAATAATGTGTATATTCCCTTTTTGACTGCAACTCAAACTTACCCACCAATCCTTTTCAACTTTTAGAACACATCACAAGTAATAAATTATGCAAAGGTTGTACAAAGATATCAAAGAAGTCAAAGCAAAAAAATATATATGTACTGGTCACATGGTAAGAATGAAGGATTATTCTTTGGTGCCTGTCTATCCTCAACCCTGTTAAATCAAATATTTAATTCAGAGGTCCACCAACATTCTGGCTGCCTTCTTTGAGCCTTCTCTTCATATTGCTAAAGATAAAAGTGAAGTCCATAAGCTAGCTCTCCATGTGCCCAAGCCATCTTTTTCAAAAGTACACTTCTTTAATAATGCCCATTATACCAGTTCTCCTGGATAATTCCTCATTTGTAAAGCACACAGGTGCTCATACATATGATCCTCCTTTCAATGGCTCCTTGTATAATTCTCAACTTCAAATCTTTGAAGGATGCATGACTTTTGAACACATAACGTCACTGGAAAAGTATTGGTACTAAGTGTAAGACACTACTTTGCTAAGCTCTTGGGATTCAAATACCAAAAACCCTCCAAAAGTTCACTGCCCTTAAGGAGCTTACAGTCTACTGACAGATGAATGCAGATAAGTAAAAACAAGGAAGGAGACAAAATTAACAACTGATGGGAATCAGGAAAGGCTTTATAGGAGGTAGAATTTGAAACTGAGCACTGAAGAACACAAAAGATTCTAAAAAGACGTGAATTCCAAGTAAATTCCAAGAATGTCAAGTTCAGGGGACAGCTAATAAGACTGAGCTAGAATACAGTGCAAAAAGAGGAGTTACATGAGATAAGGCTTTAAATGGCATGATAAGGAGTTTTGAATGTTATCCTAAAAGCAACAGGGAGCCACTAAAGATTTGTGAAAGAAAAATGACATGATCAGACCTGTACCTGAGGAGAAAAGGATATATTATAGAGGGGAGAGACTATACGACTGGCAGTTCTGCATCTAATATAATAGTCCACGTGAGATGTGACAATGGGCTGGACTATGGTCTTAGTATGCCTTTTGAGTCCAAGGGAGACAGATGCAAAGGATGTTGTATTGGTTGAACTGACAACACCCAACCAAGAAATAGGTCAATGAGTAAAAGTTAAGAACTTAGAATGACTGTAAGGTTGCAAGCCTGATTAGTGCAAGCATGATAATGACTTCAAGAGAAACAGAGCTATTTGGCAGAAAGGGAGAGGATGCAAATAATAAATTCCATTTTGGAATGTTGAGTTTGAGAGGCCTCAAGCAGGGATATGTAGCAGGCAACAAGAGTTGCAAATAAGTTAACATGGCTGGATATAAAGATCTAAATACATGTAATAATTGAATTTAAAGCAACAATTTCACAACCATCATGAGATTAATGAATGGTGTTAGAAAGAGTTTTTATGTTAGGGAACAATTTAAGATGGTCAAAAGAGATAAGTAATTTTTCAGATGTAATACAGCCTGATGTCTTCTTTATATTCAATTCTGGCACCAGCTTAGTCTCCATTTTGAATATATGTCAGAGAAACATGTAGAGACAGACCAATTTCGGTTTTCTTAAAGAATAGCATGTTATAACCCTTTTGATATGTAGATTGTTAAAAATTATCTGTTTCAAGTTGTTATGGACCTCAATGAGGCAGTCCTATAGTATATTCTTGTTTGATGAAATATAACATAATGTCATACATAAAAAGGACAACTTGTAGAACCTCCACATTTATAATAAATTCTTCCATATGTATTCAAATATCAACTTTTAATAGCTCAGAGTGTATGCTATCCAAAGCCATTTTTCACCAGATGTGTCTGAATGGACCCACAATTTCAATGAAATACTTCAAAAATGTATATACAACTTTGAAGATAGTGAAAAATAAAATGAAATTTTCATGACTGTAAGGCTACAATTCAATTCAGTTACTTAACAAATACTCATTAATCTCCTAGTATGATATACTATGATATACAGTAGGTATACAGAGAGGAAAATCAATAGTTCTTGCCTTCTATGATCTCAATAGTAATTTTAAAAATCCAGACCTCTGATTTAATGTATGTAAGGAATTTCTGTTGACAAAATTCTTTATCATTTCAGATTAGCAACTGCTGTTCATCATGTAAAATCAGTGAGACATCAAGGCACCCATGGGTTAAGTATAGACAAACAAATTTAATACACGTTAGAATACATTAAGTGCAAGGGAGAAGTTAAAAATAAATTAAAGAAAGGAGAGAAAATTTCTATCTAAAAGCATGAGGAAAGCTTTTGTGGAGGTAGCACCTGACTTGAATGAAGAGAAAAATTTTAACAGGTATGCAAATTAACTAAGACAAACTAAAATAATTAAATTTATTGACTTTTACAATAAACTTACAACTTATATCTTTAAATTTTAAGTGGCATTTGAATATACAGCGGGGTAAAGAGAGGGCAGGAAGAAATTAGACAACAATCCCTACTTCAGTATGTTGTAGTGGGCAATAAGTTACTGCAACAGGCTAGGCAAGGAAGGGAAATGAGGCCCAACACTGGTAGTAGCAATGAGGATGAAAAGAAGCAAATAAAAAGGAATTGTTTAAAATAAGGCTGGAAAATTAAGTAGGAACCAGGCAGTGGAGGACCTTGAATCCAAGCTAAATAGTATTTTAATTTGGTAAGAGACAGGGCATAACAAAAATTTTTTGAGCATATTAACAACAGGCCTGTGCATTAGCAGAATTACTTGACCACTAGCATAAAGAATAGGTTTTTAAAAGGGGAGGCAATCTGTAGAGTCATACACGAGTTCAAAAAATGAACTTTTCAAGTACCATCTAAGTCAGCACTGTGATGTGATAGCCCCAAAAGCTAATACGATCTTTGGGTACATTAAGAAAGGCACAGCTCTCAAGAATGTGGAAATGATCAGCCTTCCATAATCTAGCTTGCTAAGACATGTTTGCAGCATTGTGTTCAGTTCTGGGTGCCACTGTTTAAAGAGAATACAGAAAAGGTAGAGTGTGTCCTGAGAAAGGCAGCCAGAACACTGAGAGACCGTGACTCTATACTATACTATATGGAGATTTACTGGAGGCACTGGGCATGTTTAGCCTGGAGAAGAAAAAGGGAAATACAGCAGCTGTCTTTAAATATCTGTAGAGCTATTATGTGAATGAAGAATTAGACTCATTTCTGCTTGGGCCAAGAAAGCAAAACTAGGAGTAATGTGAAAAATGTAAAAAGGTAAATTGACACTTGATAAAAGAACTTAGAAAATAAAGCTGTCCAAAATTCAGTCAACTAGACATACAAACTTGGATTTCCTCAATCACTCATACCCAAGCAGTTACCAAGTCAATTAATATTTTTATGCATTTTTGGGGGGCTGGGAAATGGGGGTTAAGTGACTTGCCCAGGGTCACACAGCTACTAAGTGTCAAGTGTATGAGGCTGGATTTGAACTCAGGTCCTCCTGAATCCAGGGCTGATGCTTTATCCACTGCATCACCTAGCTGCCCCCTACCAAGTCAGTTATACCTCTACACTATTTCTCACATTTAAACTGCTCCTTTTACTATTTGGTTGAGCCCTTCATCAGCTCTCACCTGGACTATAACATTAATCTCCACATTAGGCTGCCTGCTTGTCCAGCCCACTCGCCAACTACCTGCCAATGTGATTTTTCCTAGGGAATATGTCCAAGCACATGACTCCCCTGTTCATAAAATTCCAATGGCTCCCTAATGCCACTAAGGTCAAGTATGAACCACTCTCTTTGAATTTAAAGTCTTTCATAGACTGGCTCCAATCTTCCTTTCCAGGATTTATCCTACAAATTTCCCTTTACACACACTTCAGACCAACCAAACTGAGCTTCTTATCCTCTCTCACACATGACACTCCATCACTCTTCTCCATGCTTTTTCAGACTGTCCCCCATGCCAAGAACATACTCCCTTCTCACCTCTGCTCCTCAGAATTACTGGTTTTCTTCAAAGTTTGGCTCAAGCTTCACTTCCTACCTTCTAATAAAAGTCCTTTCCCAATTCCTCAGCTGCTAATACTTTCTTCACCAAAATTACCTTATATTTATTTAAGATGCATACACATACCATCTATCCTAACAAATTATAAGATTTTTGAGGGCAAGAACTATTTTATTCTTGTCATCATATCCCTAGTACTTAGAACAATGTCAGATACATAGCAGGAATTCAAGAAATGCTTGCTGATTGATTCATCAATCCCATGGCTAGATGCTGTGAACAACCTTTATCTTATTATCTTTCTCCCTAAGCATCATTCTCTAACTTTAATAAATAATATTCATAAAAACCCAGAGTCATAACCTCAGAGTAATCATTAACTCTTCTTTCTCCATCACTTCACCTGGCAAATCTGCTGCCAAATCTCAGTCCCACCTCTACTACACCTGTACCTTTGCACTGGCTGTCCCTCAAGGTCTGAAATGTACTCTCTCCTCACTAGACCACTTGGAATCTCCAGTGCCATTCAAAGTTCAGTTCCAGTGCTATGTGGGCAAACCTCATTTTATTGTGTTTTGCTTTACTGAGCTTTGCAGATGTTATATTAAAAAAAAAAAATCAAAAGTTTGTGGCAACCCTGTCAAACAAGTCTATCAGTGCTATTCTTCCAACAGCATGCGCTCACATGTCTCTGTGTCACATTTTCATAATTATCGCAATATTTCATTATTATTTTACCTGTTATAGTAATCTGTGATCAGTGATCTTTAATGTTACTATGGTAATTGTTTTGGAATACCACAAACTATACCCTTTATAAGACTATGAACTTAAATGATAAATGTTGTGTGTGTTTGACTGCTCCACAAACTAGCTATTCTGCTATCTCTCTTCCTTTCCTCAGACCTCCCTATTCTCTGAGACACAACAATACTGAAAAATATTGCTTAAACCTAGTTGATAAAACAGCAACAGGGTTTGAGAGGATTACCTCAATTGTGAAATAAGTAAAATGCTATCAAACAGCATTGCATGCTGCCTTTCAGGAAAGGAAGAGTCAATCAATCCAGCAAACTTCATTGTTATCTTATTTTAAGAAACTGCCACAGCTACCCCAATCTTCAGCAACCACCACCCACCCTCCAGGAAAGACCCTCCAATAACAAAAAGATTATGACTCAGTGAAGACTCAGAAGATAATTAGCATTTTTAGCAATAAAGTATTTTTAATTAAGCTATGTACATTTTTTAACCATAATACTATTGCACACTTAACAGACTACATAACTTTCATATGCAATGAGAAACCAAAAAATTCATGTGACATGCTTTATTATGGTGGTCTGGAACTGAACCTTCAATAACTCCAAGGTATGCCTGTATCTCTTAAAGCCCAGTTGGTAGGACTCCCTAACACCCTTATTGTGAAATTACATATTTACTTTATATATATATATATATATATATATATATATATATATGCATATATGTTGTTATCAAAAAACAGCAGCTCTTTGAAGGCAGGAAATATTTTCATATTTGTCACTGTATACACAGTACAGTGCCTGCAACACAGTAGGTACCTTAGCGATTGAATGCTGAATTGTTTTTAATTTAATTTTGTATTTTAGCAACTTGGTTAATCTTAGCCCTCCTATGTTCTGACTCCCCTCATGGATTTTTAAACTCCTTTGAAAGTTTCAAAATATTTTAACCTTATCAAAGAAATTTTCTCAGGATACCAGCACAGAGCTTTACTCAAAAAATACTTATGAATTGAATAAAATATTTTGATTACCTTCAAGGTAGTTAGAATTTTGGATTAGATGACCAATATGTAAGAAAAAAAGGGTGAATAATACAAAACAGTAAGTATTAAGTTTTATAGTACAGATTATATATGCTGAAGAAATATCAAATATTTTAACAATGGTTTTCATATACTGAATACTTTAACTCTGATTTTAGAACTATTTACAGCTTATTACATTTCTAATCAAACCTAATGGATATTTCCAAGAACAGTATTGGGGAAAGATTATATATGTGCAGCTAGATTTATTCTTATACATTTTTTAAACTTCTATCAAAGTATAACAACCATCCTTAGCTAACTAAAAAAATTCAACTAATTTAGTTAGGGATTAACATGGAAATACATGAAAAATGTACATTTTTAAAACCACAGGACAACTCTAATTTTGAAAAAAAAAATCAAAGAATGGATTTCATGGTGAAAGGAGAACTAGCCTGATAGTCAAAATACCTGGGTTCTAATGCTAGCTTTCGGGGTGTGATGTTGGACAAGTTTAGGCTTCAGTTTTCTAATGTGTAATAAAAGAGGGCTGAATTAATTGATTTCTAAGTTTCATTCTAGTTTGGCCAGTCCATGCACCTTCTATAGTGTTGGAAATTTCTCAGATAAAAACTAAAAGCCTTTAATATTTTCTACTAATAATAAGTACAATATGTGACTAAAGTATGAAAATTAATATACAATATTTTGACCATAGCAAGAACCAAAAAATTACTTCAAATATTTTAAAGTATCATAAAAGCAATTTTTTGCATTCAGTTAAACAAATTAACATGACTGAAATAGCAAACATTCACCCAAAAGGTAAAAAAACTGAAAAATTACTATGGAATCAGCCAAAGTATTAAACAACTGCCTAATGGAGTTATTAATTCATTGATCAGATTGAAGATATATCTAATTATGCAGTAGGTATATAATAAATTACAAGTCCAGTGGACAAATGAAAGGATTCATTAATATTTATAATTGCACAATTATAATGGATACATTTTTAATAAAATCACTTTTTCTAATTTTCTTTCATCATTTTTATTTCAATATTTTAACTTCCATCAAAGGAATTAAGATTTCTGAGTCCTATCCTGATATAATTTCATTACCATGAACAAAGGTGACATTTTTTTCAAATATTAACATATAGCAGTTGAAATAAATCTTGAAAGATTTATTCTATATAGCCAATCAATTCAATGTTTCCAATGAGTAAAAGATAAAAATGGTAGTTTCAAGCATAAACTGTATAGACTATTCAATAATTAACTCTGAATCTACATTAAAAAAAGCAAGCACATAAAAGTACATTTATTATAACATCACTAACTAGTAAACTTACCTCTGAATGAACTCGCTGTATATGTGACTGAAGATTTCCTTTCTGAGAAAAGGCTGCAGGACAAAAGGCACAGGCATGGGGTTTTTCACCGGTATGTTTAATCATATGGGTCTGCAATGCCCCCTTCTGGTTAAAAGCTTTTCCACATTCACTACATTTAAATGGTCTTTCACCTAAAACAAAAAAAGTTATAAAAACACAATCCCATAATTGTGGAAGCAAAAGTCCCCACAATATGCCTTAAGGGAAAAAAAAAAGTCCAAGCGACAAAAAATATTCTATGTTTTCTCTCAATAAAGAATAAATGGCATTAAATATTAACCACTTAATAATAGGTGATTATTAACAGCTTTATAGCTTCTTTGGGGGATTGTTTCATTCTCTGTCCCTTATGTTCATGGACTAGCAAAATGCCTAACACATAGTAGGTTCTTAATCAAAATTTGCTATTTAAGAAACTAGAGGTTATTGAAAATTTCTCTCTTCTGTGAATTTGTTTGTTTGTTTGTTTTGGGGTTTTTTTTGGCAGGGCAATGGGGGTTAAGTGAATTGCCCAGGGTCACACAGCTAGTAAGTGTCAAGTGTCTGAGGCTGGATTTGAACTCAGGTACTCCTGAATCCAGGGCTAGCACTTTAACCACTGTGCCATCTAGCTGCCCCCTCTTCTGTGAATTTTTAAACTATCACCTCTTGAACAAATAAATTTTTAAAAACAAGCACAACAACCATTCATCTGAGTTGATCATTTGGGAGAAATTTCATAAATGTAACAGAATAAAATCAAAATGGTTGACTGGACATTCAAGGTTCTCCACCCTCTGACCCCAAACAAGTTTTCTAGCCTTTCCTTCATTCACTCCACTAGTCTCAACTACTCTTTGCTATAGCAAAATCATAGTGTCTTGAAATGTCTCTATTTTCACTTCTACCATTTTGCTAATGTCATTCCACATGCCTCAAATGTTTTTCATGTCTTACCTCCAAACTCTTTATATAATAAAATCCTACCTCATTCTTCAAAACTCTGCTGAAGTGTTGTTCCCCACAAGCAAAGGCCACCTCACCATGTTTACAACTCTCCTAGCATTTTGTGTTTCTTTTTACTATTATTTAGTATCAGTAATTTGTCTATGCAAACTTCCGTACTAGAATTAAGTATATTAAGGATAAAGACTATCTTTCTTTTGCACATCACTCAACATTTATCTCAATCCTTCATAAATAGGGTCTAAATAGTTGAACATAAAATGTAAGCTTATTAGATAAATAATATTATTTGTACATCTGTTATCTGCCTGTCAAGAACTTAAACAATACTAAAACTATTGTAGAAGTTCTCTCTAAAAATGTTTTCATATTTCTCAAAAGTTTCATTTTATGGCACACAAAATTACCAAAGCACTGGAGTGTAATGTCAGTGTTTAAAATGGTATTTTTAAATTGTTCTATTTTTTTTAAAGTAATGAAAAAGGGGGCAGCTAGGTGGCACAGTAGATAGAGCACCGGCCCTGGAGTCAGGAGTACCTTACCTGAATTCAAATCTGGCCTCAGACACTTAACACTTACTAGCTGTGTGACCCTGGTCAAGTCCCTTAACCCCAAATGCCTCACCAAAAAAAACAAAACAAAACAAAAAGTAATGAAAAAGACCGCCTGGTCTTTTTGAAGAACATGCAAGAAATTGAAATCTGTTTACCTAACAAACCATTCACAACTGATTAACTTAGACAAGTCACTTAACTTCTCAGAGCATGTATGAGGGGTTTGGACAAGGTCTTCTCCAAGGTCTCTCAGAGCTTTAAAATGCATTATAGGAGGGGCAGCTAGGTGGCGAAGTGGATAGAGCACCAGCCCTGGATTCAGGAGGACCCGAGTTCAAATCCAGCCTCAGACACTTAACACTTACTAGCTGTGTGACCCTGGACAAGTCACTTAACCCCAATTGCCTCACCCCCCCCCCAAAATGCATTATAGGATTCTCAAAGGCTTCAAAGGTTAGGATAATATGGATGTTATGGTATATAAGAAAATAATGGGCTTTGCCAACGCCCAAAGACCCCAGCTTAAGGGGATTGATTTGGACTGACTGGATTGACTGAGACTGACTGACTTGGCAAATTAACTCACTTAAAGTTAACTCAGGGGCAGCTAGGTGGCGCAGTGGATAAAGCACTGGCCTTGGATTCAGGAGGACCTGAGTTCAAATCCAGCCTCAGACACTTGACACTTAACTAGCTGTGTGACCCTGGGCAAGTCACTTAACCCTCATTGCCCTGCCAAAAAAAAAAAAAACCAAAAAACAAAAATAAAGTTACTTCAATTGAAGCCACACCTGCCTGGCCCTCAGGAGCATGTATTCTCAGAGACTGTGGACTCTGACCTCAACAGAGGACCACCTTCAAGTCCAGTGAACCGATGGATTTGGGTGATGCTAGCCAATTAGCTTGAAGCAGTGTGGAAGGACCACCTCTCCTTGGGACACAGAGGGAGCTTCCATGCTGAGTTTGTGTCTCGAACAGACTAGTGGTGGAGAAATTGAGAAAGAACCAGGCAAGGCTGGAATGCTAGGCTAGATAGGCCTTTTCTTAACTTTCTGACCCAGGTGGTTTTTTTTCTAATAAATGGTTAATGCCCCAAAACTGGGGCTAAAGCTTCTAATTTATAAGTAAACCCTAGCTAGCTTTCCCTACACTTGGGATAGGAATAAGGTGACCACACATTTAATTTTAAACGTCACAGGTAGTAAAAGTCTTTTTCCTTACCGGCACAAAATAAGAAAAGAATAATGTTGAATAAAGTCTCCAAGAGATTTCTTTACTTTAAATTAAGGCACAGCAAGAGGTATGGATGAGGAATCCTCTCCAGGAGTCAGTCAAACTTTTTTAAGTATCTACTGGTGCCATTGTGCCAAGCACTGGGAATGCATAGAAATGCAAAAGCCAATTGCTGTTCTCAAGAAATCCAACCAAATGGGGGGAGACAACATGCAAACCACTATGTACAAATAAGCAACATAACAGAGGGCACTGAAATTAAGACAGATTAGGAAAGGTTTCTTCTAGAAGAAGAGACTTAAGCTGGCACTTAAAGAAACCAAAGAAATCAGGAGGCTGAGATAAGGAACTAAGATTTTCAGGCATGGGGGACAGTCAATAAAAATACCTGGATTGGAGATGGAGAGTCTTGTTTCAGGAATAGCAAGGAAGTCAGTGTGATTAGGTCACAAACTATGTGGGGGATGTAAGGTTTAAGAAGATTCAAAAAGTGGTGAGGGTGGTTGGTAAGTGAGGTGTAGGGTATACAGCAGAGGTTAAATTATTGAGGGCTTTAAAAGGCAAACAGGGAGTAGATCGATGAATTGGGCATGCAGCTAAAAATAAAACTAGAAAGAAAATTTTTATTGCCCAATTAAGCTCTAAAATAGAAATCCTGAAAATCAAAGAAAAGATTACTAAAACTAAAAAAAGCAAAAAACATACAAACAAAACCCCACTGAGCTAACAAATAAAATCAGCATGTAGTTTTATGAGGGGAAAAAAGCCCATAAAACAGAAAAACCAATGGTTAGTTTGATTTTTTTTTAAAACCCAAATGAAAAGGATAAATGCACTACCAATGAAGATTAATTTAAAAAACAATTTTTTCTGATGAGGCAATTAGGGTTAACTGACTTGCCCAGGGTCACACAGCTAGTACGTGTCAAGTGTCTGAGGCCAGATTTGAACTCAGGTCTTCCTGACACCAGAGCCAGTGCTCTAGCCATTGCGCCACCTAGCTGCCCTGAAGATTAAATTAAAGCAATTATTAGGAGCTATGTTAATCAAATATAAATCAATTAAAATGACAACATAAATGAAATTAATATTTATAAAACTGTAAATAGCCCAGATTAACAGAAGAGGAATTTGAATACTTTAATAACCTTATCTAAGAAAAAATAAATTAAACAAGCAATACATGAATTCTAAAGTTTTATCCAAGTTTAATAGTTAATGGAGTTGGGGGCAGCTAGGTGGCACAGTGGGTAGAGCACTGGCCCTGGAGTCAGGAGTACCTGAGTTCAAATCCGGCCTCAGACACTTAACACTTACTAGCTATGTGACCCTGGGCAAGTCACTTAACCCAAATTGCCTCAATTAATGAATGAAGAAAGAAAGAAAGAAAGAAAGAAAGAAAGAAAGAAAGAAAGAAAGAAAGAAAGAAAGAAAGAAAGAAAGAAAGAAAGAAAGAAAGAAGTAAATAAATAAACAAATAAATAAGTAAATAGTTAATGGAGTTACAATACAAAAATCAGCTTTTTAAAAACAATTAGAATTTTAGATACATCTGGCACTAAAAGTGTGCTGAATTTAACCTTTCCTTGATTCAAAAATTACTTCATATTCACTATAAACATAAATCAACCAACAGGCAAAGCTTTAGTATCAAACACAGTAAGCTTTTCTCTAAAACCTTTTTTTAAATTATCTATCGAGAATAAAACAGAATTTCATGACCTCAATAAATATCAGAAGTTAGGCCAACTCACATTTGTCTAGATAGAAAATTCAAAATGCTATTTAATCTTCAGTGAATACAATATAAATAAAGTGATATAGAAACATACTATTATATTAAAGGTTAAAAGGTAAGAGTTTAATATTTCTTACTACTAAGAAAACCAGATAGTGGGGAAAAAAATCTTAGGAGTTAGTTCAAATGCTAATTTTAAATACTTTAAAACGTCAAAACACAGGACCAAAAGTTTATGATTATAAAACTGGTCTTCACTAGGCTTCTCCCAAATGTCTCATCACTGTCTGAGCCTTTGTATTGACTGCTACCAATGCCTAGAATACTTTTTTCCAAGACACAACTCAAGTACCACCATCTACATGAAGCATTTGCTAATCTCCTTACCTGCTAGAACCCTCCCTCAAAACTATCTTGTTTTTAACTATTTCAGACTTATTTGTATTTATTCTGAATATTTATTCTCTCCTCTTTTATAACATAGCTGCATGTGAGTAGGATCATTCCATGTGTTGTATTTGTATCCCTAGTACTTAACATAATGCCTTGAACATAGTAGGCACTTAATAAATTCCTGTTTATTTCTATTTAAGAGTTTTGAATTTTTTTGAAGAAAATATTTTTTTCATACCTGTGTGTATCCTAATATGTCGAGTTAACTGGCTTGGTTTTTGGAAAGTCTTTCCACAATGTGGACATGAATATGTGAATCCACTTCTATCAATGTTCCGATTATATGACCTTGTACTTGACACCCTGGTGACAAAGGAAGTTCATTACTTAATTAGTATTCACTATTGTGCATTAAAAATTTAATCTTATGAGCAAGTTTAGCTTATTTTTCATAAGAATCTTACATAAACCTTAATCAGAAATTAAAAATCAACATGCAGGTACAACTTCTATGTACTTTATTTTAGAAAGTCAATTCCAAACACATTTAGCAAGCTCCTGCACAAATGCATGTATGCGCACACACACATATACACACCTCTCTGTGCTGCTAGGTGGAAAGAGTTAACAAGCATTTATTAAACTCTTGTTATATACCCGGCATGCACTTCATCATGAGCTGTTCCATTAGACTGTGAGTTGTTCTTAAACTTTTCTACTCATGACCCCTTTTTCGTTGAGAAATTTTTATGCAATCCCAGGTATATAGGTATATAAAATAGGTAAACAGAACCTTTTATTGTTGTCAAATTTTTCCCAACCCCCACATTCTGGCAAGTAACCCCATGGGGTGAACCCACAGTTTAAGAAGTTCTAGGTTAAGCACTATCTTTAGCTTTTCTTTGTATCTCTAACATTTTGCAAATAATAGGCACTTAATAAATGCTTATTGATAAAGAAAAGCAAAAAACAGTTCTTGCCCTCAAGGAAGTCATGTACTGATGCAACAAGTAAACTATTTACAAACAAGATATATACTATACAGGGTAAATTAAAATATATACATATAGATCTAAACCTGTATCCATATCTATATCTATAGATACAATATATTACTTTCTTCAAAGTTATTGTTCATGGTACATACATGGTGGATTTGTTTTTTAGATTAACATCTTTACCAGATGTTGGTGCTTGGGCTAATTCAGAACTAATTCAAAAAGATTTATCATTTATGCTTTGAGAAGTTAGGCTCCCATGACAACTTATCTCAAATTTAACCAGCCTGATCACCAACAGCTAGGACGAACATCATTATTAAAAGTGTGGTGAAGACTTCTAATGCCAATGTGGCAGAGTAAAGCAGGAAAACAACCAGCTCTCCCAAATTCCTCTCCAAAAACCTTGAAAAATGTGTCAAAACTAATTTTGGAGCAGTGAAACAGCTTACCAGCTCAAGACAGCTTGGAGGAGGTAAGCAGGAAAGGATTGTCTCATTGGGGTAGGTGGGGAGCCACAGCAGCCCCAAGCTGCTCCCCAGGAGTGGGGGGGTAGTCCGACAATGAGGCCTGAGTCCCAGAGGAAGCCACCAGCAGGACCTTTCCCCCACTGCAAACCAGAAGGGAAGCTCCAGGCCCAAGGTAAACCACCAGCCCATGCAAGTCAGCACCATAGTAAGTCCCCTTCCTCAGTGCAAGCCATGAGCAAGGCCCCATTCCTGGAGCAGGCCAGAGTGTAGCCCTGCCCTCCAGAGCAATCCTGGAGTAAGACCCCACATCTGGGAGAGGCCAGGAGGGACCCCCACCAACCCCTATGAAAGCCAGTAGGCTCAGAGGCCCAGTGCGAGCCAACAGCAAAGCCCGAAGCTTGGGATAGTGCCCTTTCCAATCCAGGAGCAAAGCCCAACTTTTACTTAAAAGTACATAATCACAAAATAGAAAAAAATTAGCAAAAAGCAACAAAAAAAGAACCTGGCTATATAAATTTGCTACAGTGACAGAGAGGATTAAGGCACAAATGTAGAAGAGGACAACAATGTCAAATTGGCTATATGAGAAGCCTCAAAGAAAAATGTGAATTGATCTAAGGCCCAAAAAGAAGTCACAGAAGAGCTCAAAAAGGATTTTAAAAAGTAAATGAGGGGCAGCTAGGTGGTGGAGTGGATAGAGCACCAGCCCTAGAGTCAGGAGGACCTGAGTTCAAATCTGACCTCAGACACTTAACACTTACTAGCTGTGTGACCCTGGGCAAGTCACTTAACCCCTACATGCCTCACTAAAAAAAAAAAAGTAAATGAGACAAGAAGAAAAAAATTGGGAAAAGAAATGAAAGTAATGTAAGAGAATCATTAAAAGAGGGTCTACTGCTTGGTAAAAGAAGCAAAAAAACAAAAAAAAAAGGTTTACAAAAATTCACTGAAGAAAACAAACACTTTAAAAAGTAGAAGTGCCCACATGGGAAAAGAGGTACTAAAGCAGTCTGAAGATATCAAGAAAAAATAAAACAAAATCAAAAGAATGGGAAAAAAGGGAAGAAAATGTAAAATTTCTCATTGGGGGGAAAAAGTGACCTGGAAAACAGATCCATGAAAGATAATTTTAGAATTACTAGACTACCTGAAGAGAGAGAGAGAGAGAGAGAGAGAGAGAGAGAGAGAGAGAGAGAACGCACAAGAGCGAGCACCTGGACATCACAGTTCAAGAAATAATCAAGGAAAACTGTCCTAATATTCAAGAACCGGAGGGCAAAACAGAAATCAAAAAAATCCACCAAGCCTCCCTTGTCAAAGAGATCCGAAAATGAAAACTCCCAGGAATATTGTAGCCAAGTTCCAGAGCTCCCATGCCAAATAAAAATTATTGCAATCAGTCAAGAAGAAACAATTTGAATATCATAGAGCCACAGTCAGCATAATACAAAGGACACAGGATTTAGCAGCTTCTACATTAAAGAAATGGAGGGCTGGGAAAATTATATTATGGAAGGCAAAGGAGCTAGGATTACAACCAATAATCACCAAACAGCAAAACTTATTATCCTTCAAGCATAAAAAAATGGATATTTAGTGAAATAGAGGACTTTCAAAAATTCCTAGTTAAAACACTAGAGCTGAATAAACAAATATGATCTTCAAATATAAAACTCAAGAGAAGCATGAAATGTAAAGAGAAAACATAAGAAATTCAATAAAGTTAAATGGTTTATATTCCTACATGGAAAAATGATACTTGTAACTCTTAAGAACTTTCTCACTATTAGGGCAATTAGAAGGAGTAAGAGGGTGAGTATGTGAGTTGATTATGATGGATGATATGAAAAAAAAATTTAAGGGTGAGAAAGATTACATTGGGAGAAAATAATTATAGGAGAGATTAATAAAACTGAAAGTAAGGAAATCATGGAACTAATAAATAAAACTAGGAGCTGGTTTTATGGGAAAAAAACACAATAAATACATAAACCTTTGATTATGAGATGAGGAGATCAAAAAGGTTTGAGACATAGTGTCTAGGTATTTTAATCATTTTATCAATAAGGTCAATATGTAAAGGATGGTCATTTGGTCATCTCTCTTAGACAAAAGACCCCTAATGGTGATAGGCTCTATTAAAATGAGGGTCTTAGGGGCAGCTGGGTAGCGCAGTAGATAGAGCACCGGCCCTGAAGTCAGGAGGACCTGAGTTCAAATCCGGCCTCAGACACTTAACACTTACTAGCTGTGTGACCCTAGGCAAGTCACTTAACCCCAATTGCCTCACCAAAAAATAAAATAAAATAAAATAAAATAAAATAAAATAAAATAAAATAAAATAAAATAAAATAAAATAAAATAAAATAAAATAAAATAAAATGAGGGTCTTGGCATACATGACTTGGATTACCCAAATCTTAGTCAAAGAGACATCAATTTCCATATCACCAATCTTAACAACAGAAAGAATCAACATTTTCCCAATGAGCAGGAACGCACCCCTTAGCCCAAACTTAGAATTTCTTTTACTGTCTGATTAGATCTTGACTTGGGCCAATCTTTAAGAGAGATTTCCCACACTGGTTGATTTCTGGATGAGAAAGTAGAAAAGAAAAACTCTGGTGCTAATACAATTATCAGTTATTAATAAAGAAATATTCATTTCTCACCAAGAGAAGTGATTGTTTTTCTCTTACTAGATAAACAAGTTAGGATTGAGGTTTCTTCCCCTTTATTTCCTCCTTCAGGGACAAGCCCCTGCAGGCCAGTCAGTCTCTGAAGGGCATTGTTGATAGATGAAATTGAACATGCTCTTGGATCTTGGGCGGGACCAACCCAACTAGAAGACCTTACAAACAGAATCTAATCTAGGTGAATTCTTGCCCTTAGAGATTAAATCTATACCCCTGTACCCCCTTTATTATTAAAGTCTAGAGGAACCCAACTTACAAGGGAGTAAACCAAACAGTGGTCTGGATAAATATGTATTCCTTTGTCCAGACTGCTGGAGGTGGCCAAGTCTCATGATCAAACCACAGTCTCAGCAGGAGGAGCTGAAGATTTTTAGCCCACCTCTTCATTTGAAAGTCTACCCCCTCAATAATTGCTCCCCATTAGGGTTGATTTTCACCTGTTATAGGCACCTCCTTTTCCAAAGGTATTTAAGCATACAGGAATCCACATGGTTTTGGCTTTGGTTACCAAAAGAAATCACTGACCATCAATTTATTGATTATCAGCTAGCCTAATTAATAAACTGATTATTAATTACCCAGAAACCTCGTCTCTAGGGCTTTTCGGTCATCTCAGCTAATTTTATTTTAAAAAGGAAAAAAGAAAACCAAATTCCCGGGATCAAAAATGAAAGGAGTGAATTCACTTTCTTTTTTGTTGTTGTTCAAGTTTTCTTCCGCAAAATTACTAATATGGAAAAGCTTTACATGATATGTCTAACCTATTATCAGATTGCTTAAAGTCTCAGAGGAGGGAGGAGAGGAAGAGAGGGCTAAATTTAGAACTCAAAACTTTTAAAAAGCCAACAAATGTTAAAAACTGTTTTTACATGTAATTGGGGAACAAATTTTTAAAAGAATTTTGAGTGTAGTGAAAATAAATTTAGGTGTCTATAAAACATCACAAACTGGTTTTTTGTGAACCATGAAATTTCACCAAGACTATATAATATTATACATGTATTCAAATACAGGTATGTACTATGCTTTACCAGAAGAACATCTTTTTAAACAATTCTAATAATGGGCAGGCCCTGGTTAACTCATTTGTTTCAGAGCTTGCTGTAGCTGCATTCCCATCCTCACTGTGTAGCTGACTTTCTGAACTTCCATACCAGGTGTCTGCTGCAATCTCAGCCTAGAACCTCTTTCTCAGTATCTTGAGCCTCCTCACTCTGAAACACCCATTCATCATGCCAGCCCCCTTCTTCCACTGGTAAATTAATCCCTGTGGTTTCCATTCTCTAGTGGAGCACAATACCACCAACCTTCATTCTTCTCTCAGCTATGCTTTAGACTTTCAGTACTTCAGCATTATCCCACCTCCCTATATTTCTACCACCCTACCAGACTACTTTTCTGCTTTCTGTAGTGGAGTATCTTACACCATTAAAATGTAAGCTCCACAAGGATAGGAATTGTCTTTATCTAACTGGTATATGTATTGCAAGCACTTAACCCAATGCCTGAAATACTGGTCATAGGAAAGGAGAGGAAACAAAAGTATTAAAAGTCTGCTACATGCAAAGCACTGTGCTAAGGGCTTTTCATGTATTATCTCAAGCTTATAAGCTTAATAAAAGCTTGTTACCTATGTAAGCAAAACTTTTTATGAACCACAGAACTGAACTAGAAATAGAACTAGAATTTATAATGATATTATTAAGATGGGATTCAACCTTACAAACCAATCTTTGAACAATCAATTTGCTGGCTCTTCTTCCCTAATTGTGGACATTTATTCCTTTTAAGTCATAAAAATATACTATCCCAAATACTATACCACTGTTAAATCAGCTTTCTTTTAATTTACTGCACAGCTTCTTACTGAAGCAAACTTAAAATTCCTACCTTATTTTATAATGAGTTTTCATGTGTTCCTTGAGTTGTGAAGAAGTTTCAAACTCTTTCTTGCAGGATTTGCAAATATAGATGCGGTTCCCAACCAATTCCTGCCGGTGTTCTTCCATATGTATGGACAATTGGCTCTGAAGAGTAAATTCATCCCCACATTCAGAACAGATGAGATTCTATAAAATTGAAAATAAATATTTGTCAATAATCAAGATATTCAAAATATATCTTATTAATAACCAAGACAGCTACTTCAAAATCATTACTTTTTTTTTTTTAAGTGAGGCAATTGGGGTTAAGTGACTTGCCCAGTGTCACACAGCCAGTAAGTGTTAAGTGTCTGAGGCCGGATTTGAACTCAGGTACTCCTGACTCCAGGGCAGGTGCTCTATCCACTGCGCCACCTAGCTGCCCCTCCCCCAATCTTCTAACCAGGCTGTAAAGAACCTCTCCAGCAAAGTGGAGTACCCTTCACTTTGACCTCAAGCCTTACATCTTCTGCTGCACTAGTCCCTAGAGAACAGAAGAGAGTCAGGGAAGGAGGACTTCCTTCTCTGGCTATGAAGGTTCCACTTCCGTCTCCTGCAGTGTCATTGGGTTATTTACTACCTAATCAACAGCCTTCAGAGGGAAAAGTAGTAGTGACCACCTGACCCTGTCCCTTCTATCTCCTGTGGCATTTGTCTCCAGCCTGATTACAGACTTCCTTGAGAGGAGGAGTGGAGCAGAAAATAATGAACAACCTCACACCCTGTCATTCATTATCCCCATAACCCAGCAACTCTGAACCCCAGTGAGGTCATCATCTGAACTCCATTCCCCATCCCCACCCCCTCATTCCTTATTCCCATCCCTCTCCTTTTTTTCCTCTCTATATTACTCCACTTGGTGATCTCATTAGCTCCCATGGATGTTCTCTATGCTGACGATTCACAAATCTACCTATCCTGCCCTATCTTCTCTGCTGACCTCCAAAATGGCATCTTCATTTGCTTTTCAGACACCTGAAACTGGATGTCCAGGAGACATCTTAAACTGACCAAAACGGAACTCATCTTTTCCCTAAACATTCCTTATTCTACTATTTTCCCTATTACTATAGAGAAAAACATCATCCTCCCAGTTCCACAGGCTCACAAACTAGGAATCATCCTGGATTCTTCATTATCTCTCAAACGCCCCACACCCCATATCCAAATTGTTGCCAAAGCCTATCATTTCACCTTTGGCAACATTTCTCCAATATGCCCCTTTTATCTCCTCTGAGCCTATCACCACTCTGATGCAGGCTCTAATCCATCACCTCCTGCCTGGACTATTGCAATAGCTTGCTGGTAGGTCTCACTACATGAGGGCTCTCACCACTCTATCCTTTATTCAACTACCAAACTGATTTTCCGAAAGCAATGATCCAACCAGGTCACTCCCTTACTCAATAAACTTCAATGGCTCCCTATCACTCCCAGGATAAAATACAAAATCTACTTGGCATTGAAAGCCCTTCATAACCTGCCCCACTCCCAATCCCCTTTAGCTTTCTAGTATTCTTACATTTCACTCCCCACCATGCACTCCTTGATCTACAGGCACTGGCCTCCTTGCTTTTCCAGGAATAAAATACTCCCATTTCTTGGCTCCAGGTGTTTTCTCTGGCAGTCACCCATGCCTAGAATGCTCACCATCCTCATCTCCTACTTACTGGATTCTTTGATTTCAAGTTCCATTTGAAATGTCATTTTCTACCAGAAGCCTTTCCCAATGCCTCTTAATTCCAGTATTTTCCCTCTGTTATTTGCAATGTTATGTATATAGCTTGTGTATTAGATTAGATACTGATCCTGATCTCCTTAAGAGCTTCTGTCTCTTTTACATCCCCAAATTTTAGCACAGTGCTTGGCACTTAAGAAATGTTTACTGACTCACTAGAAATACAAACACAATGAAATAAACCCTACTTGGAAGCAGCTTATATTATGTATTCATTCAGCTATCTTTTTTGTTTTTTGCAGAACAATGAGTGTTAAGTGACTTGCCCATAGTAACACAGTTAGTAAGTGTCAAGTGGCTGAGGCCGGATTTGAACTCTGGTCCTCCTGAATCCAGGGCTATCCACTGCACCACCTAGCTGCCCCCTTCGTTCAGCTATCTTAAAACAAAAAGGCAAGTTTTTAATTTTTTTTTAATTGGAATGACTTATTCTGACACATTTTAATGAAATTTGCTGTCAGAATAGGTGATGGTATTCAATGAGACTTAGAATTCACCAGTTTTTAAATCCTATCCATATAAACAATCACAGATTTTTACACTCTGAATTGGAGAAATGATTCAGCTTTGTTTAGTCATTCAATATTTGATTAAGTTACCCTGAAAATGAACTTGTCAGTCACTTTGATTTAAATTAATACAATGCCACTTTTGCTACTTACTACTTGTTTGACTATAGGCAAGTCACTTAACCCTCTGTGATTCAGTTTTCACATATATAAAAAGGTAGAATTTAGATGAGCTGACAGCTTGAGGTACCTTCCAACTAGAATTTGTTCACTCCATATGTACTAAGAACCTACTCTCCTCAAGACATTGTGCTAAGCATACAAAATAACATAACGATGAATTATAGTCAACAATAACAATAACTGGTATTTATCTAACATATTAAACTTTACAAAATACTCAATTAAGATGCATTTCATTTGATCTCACTGAATAAGATATAGTCACAGACTAAAGAAGCTTACAAATAATTTATTAAAAAAGAGTATTCGATCAACTCTTAACCTTTGGAAAATCAGTCTTTATCTGTGGCCCCTTCCTCTAACTGGTCAGTTCTTTCTAGAACCTCCATTTTAAGTAAAGTGCACAGACCAGTACCATTTGCTCCTTCATTCCTCTTTAAATTCAGCCTCTGACCCTCCAGACTTTTTTCTCTATCAAGTCCCCCAGGAAATATTCTCTTTCACAACTCTTTACCCACTTCAATGAAAGAAGAAACTTCAGTGGGTCATCTTTCTTCTCCCAATCTCAAATTCAAACTGCAGACAAGTGACCAAGGCAAGAACAACAGACAAAAAACAAGCCAGGATAGTGCCTCAATACCCAGAGCTCTTAGCTAAACCAGCAACACTGATCACTGACTCAGTTCTAGACCCACAAAAGCAGCACAGGTTCTCCCAAGTAGTGCAGGGTCTTCCAGACGGCCGAGGAATACAAACTCAATATTCAGGACTCTGAACTAGGCCAACAATAGTGCAATGCCATACAGAGATGATCTTGGATCCAATCACTAGCCTATGCCAGCCGACCAGGATCTCCCCAAGGGGCCAAGAGTATAGACTCAGCACCAGAGATCAAAGCTAGGTCAGAAGCATCAGGATGTCTAGAGGTAATCTCAGATTCAGGCCCCAAGTCAGCAGCACAGGGTGTCCCATAGGGGACACTCTAGCAAAGGAGGGATACCCTGAGAGGCAAGACTCCAGACCAAGGTCAGTATAAGAATAAGGGTAGGAGAGTTTTCCAAGAGAAGCCAGGGATCATCAACTCAGCCCCAGACCCTTTAGTCCAGAGTAAATCTTGAACTCAGTTCTGTTCAGAAGAGAAACGAAGGGAAAAGGGAAAGAAAAGGGAAAGGGGCCTTCCAGAGGAGCAAAAACTAAGCCCCCTTAACTTAGAAAAATATTTTTTTAACATGGCCAATGTGAGAAATTTTTTTTTTACTAAACTTATTTGTTACAAGGGCTTTCTTTTCCTTTGTGCCTCCCCACCCCCAAGAATGGGGCAGAAGGGAGAAAAAACAAACATTTGGTCACTGAAAGAAAAAAGAATAGCTGAAAATCTCAACCACTATGGAGAGTGGGGGACAATGCATTATGATTTGCATTGAGTTTGTGATATCTATATTTCTGCCACAGTTTAATGACCTGTCTATGTTATACATGTAGGATAATCTCCCTTCTAGAGAACAAGGTGAAGGGCCTCAAGAAACAATTCGGACTCCAGGATATTGAAGAAAATTAAGTCTTTGTCAAGAAAACAGAAACCAGATGTCAATAAAAAAAAAAATCTAAGAAGAGAGACTCAACTGTTGTCCAGGGCAGAAGACGGGTATGGGGATAAAGGACAGAAAAGAACAACAACATATTTAGGGCATAAAAACCAGACAAGGCTCTTGCTTGAATAGCTGCTTGTCTTCCAAAGAAATATATAGTATAATCACAGAAGCTATCATGTAAGAGATCATACAGTAAGGCTCAAAAGAGTAGTAGTAGTTGATCATTCATAATGAGTTATTAATTAATTTGATAAGAGCAAAAGAAAAGTTTATCACCTTCAAAGGACATATATTCAAAACATATATTCAAGACTCATCAAAACAGATGCCTATCCCCCACTTCTTGTTATTTATTTAGGCATAAGTGATAATGCCAGAAGGAACCCAAAAAGAACTACCAAGTATTACTAAGTTTCAGGTAAGAAGCTAAAGATAATAAGGGCTCATTGCTGCTCACTGAAAGTAAGGGAGGCAAAAGACAAAAAAAAATAATTTGGGAAGCAGATAATAGGCTAAGAAGGTGGTATTTGAAAATGGGATACTGAATTCTGGACCTTGGCTTCAAATGCAGGGATGATAGATACCTGATGAGAGATGAAGTACACCTGAAAAAAGCTGTCAAGAATGTATCTGTGGGTGTTTTGAAAAGCTAGTCACATCTATGTTAAACTAATAAAATGATTAATTGAGAAGACAACAAAACTAGTTAACAACTGCTACAATTAAAAAAAAGAAAAGTGTCCGTTGAAACCCTGAGGACATAAGATATATAAACTTAGAAAGGAGATAGCAGTCACTACAAATGCTTATACACAAATACATAAAGTTTAGATAAAAAGATGGATTTCTAAAGGATGGAGGTACCCTGCCAAATTCGCATAAACCTACTGCAGGAAAACACCCCAGACTGAAATGAGAAATTACAGTAAGTGACTTCTTCTAAGCCAGAACAAAAGATGATAGCCAGAAGTACAAGGGAAATTGGAAAAAAGGACACCAACAAAGCTAGAGTTATCTATTACACAAACAAAAACTAACCAGAGACATATGTAGCCTGTAAGATTCTATGTCCACGGGGGTGGCTAGGTGGCGCAGTGGATAAAGCACCGGCCCTGGATTCAGGAGTACTTGAGTTCAAATCCAGTCTCAGATACTTGACACTTACTAGCTGTGTGACCTTGGGCAAGTCACTTAACCCCCATTGCCCCACAAAAAATTGGAAGGAAAAAAAAAAAGATTCTATGTCCAGGAGCAGCTGGGTGGCACAGTGGGTGGAGCGCCAGCCCTGGAGTCAGGAGTACCTGAGTTCGCAGCCAGCCTCAGACATTTGACACTTACTGGCTGTGTGACCCTGAGCAAGTCACTTAACCCCAATTGCCTCACTAAAAAAAGAAGGAAAAAAAAAAATTCTATGTCCAGAGGCAGAAAGAGTAGAGGACTATCCTGAGAAAAACTCCAAGTTGAGGATCTTGAAAGTGCCAAGGAGAAGCAGCAGGAAGCAATGAACATGGTGCTATAGTACCCAGACTATGATACTCCAAAAGCCAAGCTCTGAAAACCTTAATATTCTGTCCTCATTGCCAAGAAGGGGCCTTGAAGAACTAGTACTCTGAACCACAAAGATCCAAAGGGAACTAACGCTAAGATTCAAGGCAAAATCAAGTAGAGATGACAAATCCATCCAAAACTGAAAAGGGAGTGGAGGGTGGACCATAGAGCTGGCACAAAGCCCTGATTTAGACTATACCTAGAGTAATGTATGTCACAGAAAATGATAAGAGTATTAAAAAGTAATTATAGATCTAGAGATAGTCAAAAAGAAGGTACAAGGAAAAGTAACTGTAAAAACTACAAGAAAGGAACTTCTCTTTCAGTGAAAAAAAAAGGTCTTTCTCCAAAGACTATATGAATAACTATAAGAAATGAAAGGATATTGAATAACCTAGAACAGAAAGTAGTGAACCTTTTTTTTTTTTGGTGGGGCAATGAGGATTAAGTGACTTGCCCAGGGTCACACAGCTAGTTAGAGAAAGTACTGAACCTTACCCCTAAAATGTACTCTCTAAAAAAGATAAATCAAACATAAATCAGTGACTCCGTGACACAGCAAAAAATAATAAAACAAAAGCAAAAGATTTCAAAAATAGAAGAAAATATAAGCTCTCTCTCTCTCACACACACACACACACACACACACACCCCTCTAGAAGAACAGGTCAAGAAAATAATCATTTAAGAATCACTGGACACCTAGAAAACCAAGTCAGCAGGCATTTATTAAGTTCCTATTTTGTGCCAGGAAGTGTGCTGTGTGGGGGAAACAAAGGTTAAAAAAAAAATCCCCATGATAGTCACATGACTTCTGGGTCATGTGGGCAAAAGATGGCAGACCAGATATTTTCTGATTCCTGTTACCTCTCAAACCTGTCCAAAACAGAAATTATGTGTTGAAGTTAAAACAACTTTAGTTGTTTTCATGGCCTAGGTCAACCCAGAATCCAAAAAAAGGTCAAACTTATGATTAATGACCCTGAGCTCATTCAGCACCCCTCCCTCCCACCTCCCAGGCTTACAAGAGAGAAGCAACATTAGCATATTCAAGGCTGTAACACAAACTTAGATCAAAACTCTGCACTCTATTCCCCCCAACTCCCTCTTTCTAATGTCATAGAGACCCCAGCTCAGGCTATGAAAGTTTGTTCAGACCTCAACAGTCAGCTTGGCCACAGCCATTAAGGAACAAAAGCCTGCCAGGGTCTGCACCAATACTGCAAAGCTCTTGCCAGATGGTGCTGGAGAAAGTAGGCTCTAAACTACCTGGATTGGACCAGAGAATTAAAGAATAGCAATGGGACAGTCACCAGAAGAAGACACTGCATCTGTGGGAAGATCTGTAGTAGGACTCCACTGAACTTGAGGGAAGAGAACAACATCAAGCCAGGGCCAATTCTAACCACTCAAAAGTCAGCTGCAATAGAGACCTCGGATGGTGAATGGTGAATGGTGAATTGCCCAGAGTGAAAGGAGGCTGTAACACTTTAAGATGCAGCCCCAAATGAAACCAAAATTAGAGCTGAGAGTCAAAAAGTAAGTAATATGGTAGGAAAAAGGGTGGGGAGGAAGACTGAGAGTATCAAGATTTCAGAAAGAAGAAAGCTCAAAGTCCTTGAACATCAACAGGAAAAAACTATCGAAGAAAATACAGCCTCTAGATCAAGTACATGAGTTTAAGTATACAGGGATAAATGCTACAACAAGGCAGGGGAAGGGAAGGGGAAGGAAAAGGAGAAAGGAAGAGCAGAGGTGCAAGGATGCAGCCATGAATTCCTCTAATGTCAACAGGGGTCATATTTAAAAGGCTATCAGCAATCCAGCACATCTTTTGTTAGTTAATGCCAAGCTGTCTCTAATTCCTTTAGAGAACTCTTTCACATTTCCTAAAGGACTAGAGGAAGAGGGGAAAAGAGGGAAAGAAAAGAAAAGGATGCTTCAAGAGACAGAGATTCCTGTTTAATTTGAGGAGAACATGGAACTACAACATGCTGTTACTGAGTGGTTGAAAAGAGAAATGATGATTATGAGAGTAGAATTTATGTCCCTCATAACAAAAAGAATAGACTAGAAAAACTTGATTCTGCAATGGCAAGCTTTATCAAAGAATTTTTTTTGGAATATAATACTCAAAAGGTCTTACAACCAAGAATCACTTATCCTGAAAAGCCAGGTATAATTCTACAAGGGGAAAAATGTATTTTAATGGAATAAAGGACTTTTAAGAATTCCTGATGAAATCAGCAGAGCTAAGTAGGAATTTTAGAATACAAACACAAGGAACAGAAGAAACCTAGAAAAGGAAAATTTACTTCAAGAATTAAGAGGGGCTCTATAATGATGTAATGCTAACACTAATAGGGAAAGAAGAAACATATCCTTTCAGAGTTAAATTAGAAAAACAGGAACTAGAGGCTAACTCATTCTTTTACAAGGTTTTTAAAAGGAGAAAGACAAGAAAGGATAAAAAAGAATACATTCGTGTATATACAAGGAAGAAGAAGGGGGGATAGAATTCAGTAATTTTCATAATCTGAGTGCACAAAAAGAAAAATATAAAAACATGGAAGAATGAATAGGGAAAGGGCATTAAATCTCATTCTTATCTTAAACAAAAGTCAGGCTGAACACACAAATATTTGGGGGTAAAAATATATCCAACTCAAAGGAAGAAAATGGAAGAATAGGGGATCTGTTCAAAGCTTGTTGTATTTATTTTTATTTTTCTTAGTTTTTCATAGGGGAAGAGAAGGTTTTATAATAGTGATGTCCAAAAAAAGGGTCACTGAAATATATATATATATATGTGTGTGTGTGTATATATATATATGTGTGTATGTATGTATGTATATGTATATGTCTACATATATACATATATATAAAAATATATACATATTCTAGGTGTGTGTTTCATTCTACCAAGTTTTATACATATATATAATATACTGAAGAGAACAGAAAGGAAATACAGACAAGCAAGACAGTTTTGTAAGTAATGTGTAGAATGCACTGCATGCTTTTTTAAAAAACAAGAAATATGAAATGGAAATTCATGATTTAATAGAGTCCTCTTTTGTGTCATGGAACATATATATGTATGGAAAATTTTTTATTTTTCTGGTATTTAGATTCAGAATTTTTTTTTAATTAATACTTTAGGTATCAAGCAAGAACTAGAAGTCCTAAACCTCATAGATATCACTAAAATTTAGCAGAATGAACCACATAACTGGAATATGGTTCTAGATGGCTATAGCTTATGGGGGGGGTTAAAAATGGAGGGAGCAAAGATAAAGCATTATATATTAAGAAGGTATATTTATGTGAGAAATTTCAGCAATGAGGGTTGGGGAAGCAGAGCGGAGAGCATTTGGATGAAGGTCAAATGGAGGTAGACCACCTTGACAGAAAGAGGAAACAGATGAGTGGTCCAGGAAACATTTCAAGTCTTACTCAAAGAATGTCATGCATGGTGAGGGACTATAATTATCAGTTATCTTCTGGATCTAAAGTTTCCTGCCTTAACAATTATTTCATCCTTCAAAATGTAGAAGAAGTAACAAGGGGAAATTCTAATCTAGATCTGATTCTCACAAAAGCAGCCAGAAGTTGCTGGGATAGAAACATGATGGGCATCTTATGGGAAAGTGACCACTACCTCCTAAAGTTCATGGTAGGGAAGAAAATGAAATCCAAGCATAGCCTGACATGTACCCTAGATCTGAGGAAAGCAGATTTCAAAGTTATTTAAGATCCCATGACCTCAAATTTTACAGGGGGGAAATATAGGTAGGATAGGAGATTCCCAAGATTAAAATTCTAAGTACAAAAGGCAAACAATTCCAATGAGGAGATGCAATAAGATGTTTGAATGTTGTTGTTTAGTCATTTTCAATCATGTATAACTTTCTGTGACCCCATTTGGAGTTTTCCTGGCAAAGATATTGAAGAGGTTTGCCATTTCCTTCTCCAGTTCATTTTACAGATGAGGAAACTCAGGCAAACAAGGTCAAGTGACTTGCTCAGAGCCACACAGCTACTAAGTGTCTGAGGCTAGATTTGAACTCAGTCTTCCAGACTTCAGGGCTGGCACCTTATTCACTGTACCACCTAGCTGCCCCAAGATGTCTGAATAGATCCATGTAAATACATACAGAAATCACCAACAAACACCTATTTTTTTAAAGAAATGTATAGATGATACAAGGCTTTAATGTAAGATCATATATGCAAAGTACAGTTCTGTAATGTCATTCGTGTCAAGAGCTCATTATGAAAAAAAAAGATTCATAAAAAAAGAGAATAAAGAGCTCATTATGATCTGAGATTGGTAAGGGAAGCTAAGGACAACAAAAACATGGCTTTTGTTTGTTATTTGTTTCTTCGTTAAGCTATACCAGGAAAAATATGAGGATCAAAGAAAGGGTAAGACTTTTGCTTATCAACCAAAGGGGTGGAAAGGACAATGATAAACGATAATGAGAAGACAGAACTATTTGACCCATAATGTGCTAGTTTTCTCAGTCAAGGGGAATGGCCTTGTACCGAAAATGTTAGAATGAAAATTCCAACTGAGAGTTCATAACTACAATAGGTAGAGGTAATAAGCAAGCACTTAGTAACCCTCAATGAAATCAAGTTACTTAGCCCAAATACTTCTCATTCTTGTAATGAACTAGCAATTATGACTAACAAGTCATTTTAAGTAATAATGAAAATGATGGTAGAAAAATGAGAGAGGTACCTTAAGACTGAAAAGGGGTAAATGTCCCTATCCCCATTATTTTTTTTAAAAAGGTAGAGAACAGAATCTGAAAATTCTAGGTCAATAAGCTTGACTTTGATTCGTGGAAAAATTCTTAAACCCATCACTAAGAAGATTGTTGGTGAACATTTAGATAATAAAAGGAGTGAACATGGTTCCATCAAGAATATGTCAAGCCAGACTATCCTTTTTTGACAGACAAGATTATCAAATTGGTAAATGAGATAAATGCTCTTAATATAATTTACCTTGATTTTTTTGGTTTTTTTAGAATGGGGGGGGGGGGGCAGTGAGGGTTAAGTGACTTGCCCAGGGTCACAGAGCTAGTAAGTGTCAAGTGTCTGATTCCGGATTTGAAATCAGGTCCTCCTGAATCCAGGGCCAGTGCTTTAGCTGTGTGACCCTGGGTAAGTCACTAAACCCCCGTTGCCCTGCAAAATAAATAAATAAATAATGCAAGGCAAGGTGACAAAGTAACCACAGAAATGTTTCTTCTTGCCTTTGGATGCACAATGAAACTAACTCTAACAATTCTCATTTGATTTCTCTAAAGAGAACCTGTGAGTTACCTTTCCATTTAGTTGCAGTTTATTCAGGTTTCATTTATAGCAAGAATTATAGTAAAGATGCTGTAGTACATAAACTTGATGGTTGCAAGATAAACATGAAACAAAAAGCAAAATTATATTAGCATTTACATTAATATTTGCTTACAGTCTAAACTAATTTGATTTTTAGCACCTTCTGCTGTCTTTTCTGCCACAAAGACCTGGATTCACTCTCCTGGCTCAGAATTTCCTCCCCTTTTCCGCCACCTTGACCACGGAAGAAACCTTCACCCTGAGGCCCTGCTCTGATGAGTGACTCCTTCCCTGGGAACACTATTTTAAGAACAACTGCAGCTCCCCCATCTCCTCTTACTTTCCAGCTCCCTAAATGTATTGTCTTCCTTCATTATAATGAAATCACCTAGAGGATAGGGAGTGTCTTGCTTGTGTTTGTAATCTCAGCACTTATCACAGTCCCTAGCACAAAATAAACACTAAATTTTAAGGGGGATGGCACAGAACAGCCATTTTATGGTTCTGTTTATTTTGCGGAATGTATGGCCCCAAAAATACATCATGACAAAATAACATGATAGCCAGAAAGCTAAAGTGATCTGGTGAGGTACAGTCTCCAGAACTAGGGAAGTGACTATCCTGTACTCTGCTCTTGTCAGACCATATCAGAAGTATTATATTTAATTCTTGAGTGCTACATTTTAAGAAGAGCATAAAAAAAGCTGGAGAAAGTCCAGAAGATGTCAACCAGTTCATCATAAATAAATGGAGATGTGTAACCTGGAAAAGATGAAATATAATAGCTATCTCCAAGTACTAGAAGAGTTATTATATGAAAGGGGGAGCTAGATACTGTACAAAGTGCTTTATAAAAATTGTCTCATTTCACCACTGTGAGGAAGGTGATATTACTAGACATCATTTTACAGCTGAGGAAACTAAGAGGAAACTGAGGCACACAGAGGTTAAATAATTTGCCCAGGACCATACAATAATTAAATATCTGAGGGAGGATTTGAACTCTGATCTCCCTGACTCCAGGCCCTATGCTCTATCCAATAAACCATCTAACCATATTGGACCTGTGCTACTTAGCCTCAAAAAACACAACTAGGACAATGACTGGAAACTGCAAAAAGGCAAATGGAGTCTTGATTTACTAACCATTAAAGTTCTCTAAAAGGGCAGCTAGGTGGCGCGGTGGATAGATGGCCCAACCTAGAGCCAGGAAGACTCATCTTCCTAAATTCAAATCTGGCTTCAGATACTTATAATTCAGTCATGTTTTTAAATACAGAAAATGAAATACATAGTATTACAAAGGAAACCAATTACACTGAAATAGAGTTATTAAACATAGCAGCTAGGTGGCAGAGTGGATAGAGTACCCAGCCTAGAGTCAGGAAAACCTAAGTTCAAATCCATTCTCAGATATTTACTAGTTCTGTGACCCTGGGCAAGTCATTTCACCTTGTTTGCCCCAGTTCCTCATCTGTAAAATGAGCAAGAGAAGGAAATGGCAAACTCCAGTACCTTTGCCAAGAAAACCCCAAATGGGGTCACAAAGAGTCAGACATGACAGAAAAACATCCCCCAAAAAAGCTATCCAAAGGTGGAACTGACTACCTGGTGACACCTTGGATTCCTCCTGAATGGAGGTCTTTAGACAAATTAGACAGATTTCCTTCTATACACACGACTAGAAAGACACCTTCTTAGGTTCCTTCCAACTCTGATAACCTGTGATCCTTTAGTAACAAACTTTCTAGTGGTGACCCTCTCCATATTTAACTAGATCACTCCTCAGCTAAGACACACATGTTTGTTCTACACCTATATAATTCAAGCATTTCCATCGTGGTAAACCTGCCAGGGCTTATGCTCCATTGTCAAAGCCTATGAGAACTCAGTGATAAGTCCAAACCACACTGATATACCACATTGCAAGTTATATAGAAGTAATCTCTTTATTGCTAAATCCAATGGCTTTTTTTTGGTTCCCACCCTTCTAGACCCTATAGGGTTTAGCCCAGTTTACCACACTTTCCTTCTAGATACTTTCTCTTCCCTTGGTTTTTGTAACTGCTCTCTCTCATCCTACCTATTAGACTTTCTTTTACATCCTGCTCTCTCCATTTGGACAGTTCCTCAGGGTATCTCCAGCTATGTCGGCCATCTCCAACTAGATGTCCTATAGCCATCATGAACTCAACATGTACAAAATGAGACTCATTATCTTTCTCTCTAAACTAGGGGTTCTTAACATTTTTTGTGTCATAGATTTCTTTGGCAGTGTGATAAAGCTTATGGACCCATTCTGAGAATTATGTTTATTGCCTATATTGATAAATGAATGAATGGTAAGTTTCAGTAAGAGGTTAGCGAAAGATGAATTTTTCCCTCATCCAAGTTCACTGACTTCCTGAATTCTAGTCACAGAAATTTTGGGAGTAGTCTCTAGGCTCTAGACTCTAGGTTAAAAGCCCCTGCTCTAAACTTATTCCTCTTACTAACCTCCCTACTTCTATCCAGGCTACCACCATTCTTCTACCCATTTAAGCTCTCAAGGAAGGAGATTAGACTGTAAACTTCATGGAATGTGCCCTCTCCTTTCATCTCAGCAGCAGTAAACTGGTATAGTGGAATGGTACATTTCTTCTTCCCTTGCAGGCTGCAGAACAGGCAAGAGACACCTGGGGCATGATAGTATGGTGACTCTCCTTCTCCCTCTCTCACCAGAGGCTGGATCAGCCTTAATGATAATGCCCCCTTCTCTCCTCTTCCTTCCTTTTCTCTTCTGTCTGGTGACTTCAGGTCAGATAGGCAACACATGGGGCACAAGAGAATGGCACACAGCCCAGGATGAGTACAAAAAAACAACATCCAAGGCTAAAGAAATAGTTGATGTGAAAGGTGATGTGAAATGGAGGGTTGTAGTGTGTGTAGGAGAAGAAAATACAGAGATATGAAAAGAGAAATGAAATGGCCTGGTAAATGATCATATATGGGGGAGGGGAGTAAGTGATAGTTAAGAGTTGATGATGACTCCTATGTACTCCTTGTACCACAATGACATTTCTAGGTTCTTCCTCTACCACCATCATTCAGTAACTTCTTTGAGGTTCATGCAATCCACATTAAGCACCCAATCAAAACACCGATAGCTGTGGCCTACAGACATCCAAGACATTCCTCTTCCCTCCTCAATGAGTTCAGTACCTGATTCACAATTTTTCTCTCCTCAACTTCTGCCATCATACTTGGGGACTTAGCATACACACTGACTCTTCCTCAGACACCCTAACCACTCAGTCCCTCAATCTACTCACTTCCCATGACCTATTCTTACACCCCACCTCAACCACACACAAATATGGTCATTCCTTTGATCTTGCTAGAACCCATATATGCTCAATCTCCAAATACATGAATTCTGAAATTTCCTTACCTGATCACAACCTATTGACTTTCAACCTTTCCCTCTGCCTTTCCTTATCAAAAACTGTTCTTCATCCACCCCATGACCTACAATACCTCAAAAAACCTCAGTTCTCCACCCCTGAATTAGCCACTCTCTCTTCCTTTCCCCACCTTGACCCCTTGGTGAAATAGTTCATTTATACTTGATCCTCTTTCTCAAGTCCCATGCCCCCTTATCCTACCGCTGATCTTTCCCTGCCAAGCCTCAGCCTCAGATCTCTCTCATCATCTGCTGTCTTTACTACTACATACATGGTGCTAACAGAAGGTGGAGACAATCATGCAATCATCATGACTGGCTGAGTTCACTACAAATTTATATTATATAACCTCAACTGGGTTCTCACTGCTGCAAGACAATACTTGTACACTTAACTAACTCACTACCCCACTCAATAAAGTAGCTCTTCTAAATCTTTTCATCCCTCCACATTTCATGGTTTCCCTCACTACACCACCACCCCCAATTTGTAAATCTTACCTCACATTTTGCAGAAAAAACTTGAGGGTATTTGTCTTGAACTCCCTCTTTTCCCCTCCTTAATTCTCATCTCTCAAAAGCTTGCAACTACTATATCCTCCTTCATTTCTTTTTTTTTTTTTTTTTGGTTTTGTTGTTGTTGTTGTTGTTTTGGGTTTTTTTTGCAGGGCAATGAGGGTTACACAGGGTCACACTTGACTTGCCCAGGGTCACACAGCTAGTAAGTGTCAAGTGTCTGAGGCTGGATTTGAACTCAGGTACTCCTGAATCCAGGGCCAGTGCTTTACCACTGTGCCATCTAGCTGCCCTGCCCCTCCTTCATTTCTATCTAACATGGTGAGATGGCTCTTCTTACCATGGCCAACCCCATACATAAACAAGTGATCCTATTCCATCCTGTCTCCTCCAGCAAATTGTCACCTCTTTTAATCCCATTCTCTCATTCATCTTTAATCTTTCCCTGTCAACTGGCTGGTCCTTCCAGACTACAAAAATACCCATGTCTCCCCAGGCTCAAAAAACTCTCATTTGATCCTTCCATCCCCACTATCATCCCATTATTCTCCTTCCTTTTGTTGATAAATTCCTTGAAAAGGTCATCTACAATAAGTGTGTCCACTTCCCCTCCTCTTATTCTCTTAATTCTCTATAATCTAGGCAATGACTTTACCAAAACTGCTCTCTTCAAAGTTATCAATACCATCATGATGGCCAAATTCAATGGCCTTTTCTCATCCATCTTACTTTTTATTTTTTTGTGAGGCAATGAGGCAATGTGACTTGCCCAGGGTCACAGAGCTAGTAAGTGTCAAGTGTCTGAGACTGGATTTGAACTCAGGTCCTCCTGAATCCACAGCTGGTGCTTTATCCACTGTGCCACCTAGCTGCCCCAAGATCAATTTTCTTTTTTTTTTTTTCTCCTTTCTTTTTTTGCAGGGTAATGAGGGTTAAGCGACTTGCCCAGGGTCACACAACTACTAAATGTCAAGTATCTGAGGCCAGATTTGAACTCAGATCCTCCTAAATCCAAGGCCAGTGCTTTATCCACTGTGCCACCTAGCTGCCCCTTCCATCTTATTTTCTCTGCAGCTTTTGACACCCTCTTCTCCTTGATACTCATTTCTCTCCAAGTTTTCCAGATACTATTCTCTCCTACTTTTCCTCATACCTATCACTACTCCTCAGTCTCTTTTGCTAAACCTTCACCCAGATCACATCCACAAACCTTGGTTGTACCACAGATTTCTATCCTGAGCTCTCTTCTCTTCTCCCTATATACTATTTTATTTAGTGATCTCAACAACTTCCATGTATTTAATTATCATCTCTTACGCTGATGATTCTCAAATGTACCTATCCATCCCCAATCTCTCTGCTAACTTCAATCTCAAATTTCCAACTCCTTACGAGACATCTCAAATTAAACATCCAGTAAATATCTTAAACTCAACATGTCCAAAACTTTACTAAACATTATCTTTTCCCTGACACTCTCCCCTCTTTCAAAATTCTCTACTGATATCAAGGGAACCAGCATCTTCCTAGTGTCCCAGACTCAAAAAGTCATTGACTCATAATCTCTCACACAGCTGCCCAATACCCAATCTGTTGCCAAGGCCCATCAATTTCACCTTTGTAACATCTATTGAATAAAACCCTTTCTCTCCTCTGATATTGCCACCACCATGATGCAGGCTCTCATTTACTCAAACTTGGACTATTGCAATAGTCTACTGATTGGTCTTCCTGCTACAAGTCTCTCCCCACCTCAATTCATCCTCCATTGAGTCTCCAAAGTGATTTTTCTAAAGCACAGGTCCCACCATATCACTCTCTTACTTAACAAATTCAGTATGTCCCTATCATCTCCAGAACCAAATATAAAAATATCTGGCTGGCATTCAAAGCCCTTCATAACGTAAACCTCCCTTCCAGTCTTTTTATACCTTGCACTCTACCCACTACATATACCTCATGCAGTACCACTGACCTCCTTGCTGTTCCTTGAAACAAGATATTCCATTTCCTGATTTTGAGAATTTTCAACCGCTGTCCCCCATTACTGGAATACTCTCAGCTCAGTGGTACAGGAGCTGTAGCACTAGGCCTAGAATCAGGAAGACCTGTGTTTATATGTGGTTTCAGACTCTACTGGCTGAGTGATCCTGAGCAAGTCACTTAAACTCTCTCTTTAAGTTTCCTCAACTATGAAATGGGGATAATAAGAGCACCTACCTTGTAGAGTTGTTGGGAGGATCAAATTAGATGAAATTTGTAAAGTGCTTAGCAAAGTGCCTGGCATATGGTAGGATTATAGAAATGCTTCTTCCCTTCTACTTCCCTCTCATCTCACCTCCCTACTCCTATTTATTATTTCCCATTTGTCTTGTATTTGGCCTTTTTTGTAAACTGTTGTTTACATGTTGCCTCCTCCATTTGATTGTAAGCTCCTAGAGGGCAGGAACTCTCTTTTCCCTCCTCTGTATTCCCAGGGATACCTGGCACAAAGGAGGCATTCAATAAATGTTTACTGACTGACTGACCTCTCAGCTCAATTTTTATACTAGCCTTCTAATTGGTCTTTCTGTACCCAGTCTCTCAATGTTCAAATTCATCTTCCACACAGTTCTCACTATGTCACTCCTCCATTCAAGAACCTTCAGTGGATCCATTCATTGCCTTTAAGATAAAACATAAACTCTTCTTTTGGCCTAATTTAAAGATTTTTAAATCTAGCTCAAAGCTATCTTCCCTGGCTCATCACATTCTCTCTGCTCTAAATAAACTGGACTATTTGCTATTCCCTATACCTGACACTCCATCTTCAAGCTGTTCACCAGGCCTGGAATGCTTTCTCCTCTTACCTTCACTTCTTTGAACTCCTAGCTCCCAACAAGACTTGCCTCAAGTGCTGCTTCATTCAAGAGACCTTTTCTGATATACCCAGTTGTTAATGCTGGCCCCACAAACTGTTGTGTATTTACTTATCTATGAGTATATTATATTCCCTCTCAGAATATAAGCAACTTGAGAGCAGGAACTGCCTCACATTTGTACTTGTATCCTCAGCACCTAGCACACAACCAGTTGTATGCACTTGATAAATGTTTGATGACTGACAGTCAAAGTTTTAAACTAAAAATATTCTAGGAATGTCAAACCACAATTCCAGAAGGCCAATGTTGAAGCATGCTACCCAACTCTGACAGAGAAGTGGTGGACTCAAAATACAGTGAGACATATTTTTAATATGGCCAATGTGGGAATTTGTTTTGCTTGATTCTGCATATTTGCTCCGGGTTTCATTTTTTTTTAATGGAGTGTAACTGGAAGGGAATTAAAATAAATGCTTATTAATTGAAAAAAATTAAATTAATAAACAGTAAGCCAAGCTAAAGTAATTCCAGCATCGCTTTTTACCATGCCATATTATCTTTTCTAGGATGGATATTTCAATCTTCAGAAAGATATCTCTAAGCTCTCTTTACTCTCAAATCCCTTGTCCTCCTGCCACCCATGGTCTGCCAAAACCTACCATCTACTTCCTCTATTCTTTAATCATGTGCTGGTGCACAAAGTTTGGTGAAGTCACGTAAAACCCTCCTAACCGGGTCCATTTTGAAATTATTATCCAAGTTCAACAGTGTCCTCACATCAGCAAAGCAATTATTTTACTCCCCCTAACAGAATTTCTACTATACTCCACACAATAGTTATTTGAAATCTTCTATTTTTTTCCTTAAGCTTCATATCACCCTGAAACTACCCTCTTAATGGAACACCTTGCCTCATGTTTTTCTAAGAAAGTGGAGACCATTCAGTGGACAGCTAGGTGGTGAAGTAAAGCACTGGTCCTAGATTCAGGAGGACTTGAGTTCAAATTTGGCCTCAAACACTTGATATTTACTAGCTGTTTGACCTTGGGCAAGTCACTTAACCCCCACTGCTAGGGGGAGGGGAGAGAAGAAAGAAAGTCGAGGCCATTCACTCTGAGCTCCCTCTTTTCCTCTTCTCTACATCTCAAAACCATGACACTGTCCTCCATTCTCTCCTTCATTAAAGTCTCTAACAAAAAGGTAGCCAATTTCTTGACATCAATCAATTTCCCTCTATCTTGCCCAAGCTGGAAGTGCAATAGAAAAGATGGAATGGAAAATACAGAGATTTGGGGTAGGTAGGCCACTGAAGGATCTTCTGCAGGAGTCAAGGTGAGATGTGATTGATTAAGGGCTCAAACTACTGAAATGGCTATGTTAGTAGAGAGGTCAGATTGAAGACATGTTATAAAGGTAAAATAGACAACACTTTGACAACTGAATGACTATACAGAGTGAGGAAAGGTGATGAATCGAACTTACTGCTAAGATTATGAGCTTGGGAGACTGGAATGGTGACGTTGCCATCACTATAAATAAGGAAATTTGGAGGAAAGGTGAGTTTGGAGAGAGAAGTTGTTTTGGACATAATGAGTTTGAGGTGCCCATCTGATAGACACTGAGTTATAAATGTGTATTTGGTAGTTAGTGATATTGGGCTAGAACTCAGGAGAAAAACTAGGGCTAAATATATAGATCTTAGAGTTATTTGCAAAGAAAAGATAACTAAATTCAGGGGAGATGATTAGGTTACCAAGACAGACAATTTGGGATAGTCTATATGTATCCTTGCACCTCTAACAGAACCCCCCCTCCAAGTTATCTCCTCACTCCAATTTTCAATCTCTCCCTGTCTACTGCCTCCTTTAAAAAAAAAAAAAACTGTCACTAGGCTCTATCATCCCCTAAAACTCCATTATCTCCCTTCCTTTCAAAGCCAAGGGATAGTGAGTAACTGCACTTGTGATTTTACTGGCATAGGAAACTTCTAAATGAGAAAACACCCTCTACCAATGCAGGGCAGCACTTATAACCTTAGAGTTGCTTTTCTAGGTTAAGAATGATTTGCAAGGGGGCAGCTAGGTGGCGCAGTGGATAAAGCACCAGCCCTGCATTCAGAAGGACCTAAGTCCAAATCCGGCCTCAAACACTTGACACTTACTAGCTATGTGACCCTGGACTTAAGTCATTTAATCCTCATTGCACCACAAAACAAAGAAACAAAAACAAAATAAGAGTGATTTGCAGAGGAACACAACTGCCAGTATGTGTCAGAGTTGGAACTTGGGTCTTCTGGGCTTTTAACTATGACTCTATTCATTATACTGCATGGTCTCTTTTGTCATTCATTTCTCAACTCTTGTAATAACACACCCAAACTCAACTGAAATAGTCTATCCAAGTTACTACAGATCTCTTAGATGCCCAATCTTAATTGCCTTTTCTCAATCTTCCATCTTTTTAATCTCTATGGCTCATTTAAAGCTGCTGGTCAATCTTACTTCCTGGATACTCTCTCCTCCCTGGTTTGTTTGTTTGTTTCCATTTTTCACATCACTGCTCTCTCTTGATTTTCTTCCTATCTTGATCACTCCTTTCAGCGATTATACCACCAGCTAATCGTGGGTTTATGCTTTGTGCTCTAACCTGGGCCCTTATCTCTTCTCTCCTACATTTTCTCAGTTGGTACCTTATCATTTCCCATTACTTTAATTATCATTTCTATGTAGGTGACCCTAGTATGGTTTCTCTGTTAAGTTCCAGTCTCATAACATCAACTGCCTATTACAACTGAATGTCTAACGGGCATTTAAAACTCAGCATGTCCAAAACAGAATTCATTATCTTTTTCCACAAACTTACCCATCTTTTAGACTTCTATTTATGTCAAGGATTCAGCGATCCATACAATCTACTGGGTTTTCATACTGTTTGTGATCCCCAATTCCTTAGTCTCCTTGACCCCACAAATCTATTCAATTGTTAATTTATGACTCACAGCCAATCCCTTCTCTCCACTCATTGAACTACTACTCTACTTTCATTACTTTTAGCTTAGATTATAGCTTAGACTACTGAAATACCCTAATTTGTTCACTAATTCAAATCTCTTTCCTTTCTAAGCCATCCTTTACATAGCACCCAAAATGATTTTCCTAAAGCACAGGTCTGTCCATGGGCACTCCTACTCATATTCCAGTGACTTGTATTACCTCTGCTATCAAACACAAACTCCTCTTATATTCAAACCCCTTCACACCACCTCCCCAACCTACTTTCCAACCTTATTCTTTCCAACCTTATTACATATTACTACTCTAGTCAAATGGGCTTTTTTTTTTTGGTGAGGCAATTGGGGTTAAGTGACTTGCCCAGGGTCACACAGCTAGTAAGTGGTAAGTGTCAGAGGCTGGTTTTGAACTCAGATCCTCCTAAATCCAGGGCCAGCACTCTATCCACTGCACTACCTAGCTGCCCCAAAATGGGCTTTCTTACTATTTCCCACATTTAAAACTTGAATTTCCCAATAGACATCCCATGCCTGCAATACATTTCTTCCTCCCCTCCACCTCTCAGAATATCTAGTTTCCACCAAAACTTAGGCTAAGTAACATGTCATGAACTCTTTGCTTATCCACTCAACTATTAGTGCCTGCCCCCCAAAATTACGTTGTATTTATTTTGCATCTACACAGATCTCTCTCTCTCTCTCTCTCTCTCTCTCTCTCTCTCTCTCTCTCTCTCTCCCTCCCTCCCTCCCTCCCAGACAGAATGAGAGCTCTCTGAGGTTATAAAGAAACCACTTCATTTTTGTCTTTGCGTTCTCAGGGTCTAGGAGATGGAAGATATTTACTTGTTGACTGAACAACTAATCACTGTCTGTTTTCTTTGCTAAGACTGGGACCTCCACAAAATCCAAATAACGCAGTAAATGATTCCCCATCAATAAAATGCTTGCCAAAATGTATTTGTTTGTAGTCAGTAACAAATAAGTAATAATGTTTAATTATGTCATAAAGTAGAAAATTTCATATCTAATTTTCTAGCACTAAATTTTTAATGAATTTTTTCTAAGAAAAAGTATCAAAGCAATACTTGAATAGTTAATTTCATCTTCTTTCAGTACAATTTAACATCAGATAATTATCAAATAGCAAAGCTGAATGATTTGAGTCACAAGTCCCTTTTATTTCTTTTGTCCACAATATAGTAAATGGGACTGATGAATAAAACTGTCAAAAGGCAGAAATGAACCTTTACAACCCACAAATTTGAAGTTTACCAGTCCACTAATAATAATGAATTGATTTTTAGAAAGAATGAGTAAAAAGATTTTATATTTACTTTAGCTCTAATAATGTTTAAAATTTATTTTATTAAGACTTAGTTTTATCAAAATATTGTCATTCACATTGAATGGATTCTCCTACCAGCAAAGAGGTCTGCTCAATAATCTGGAAAACTGGACTAGAATTCTTCCGAAATTTCATCTCCTCCTCAAATATTCATCCTACTACAAAGACGGCTTAAAAACCACACCCTGTAATTATTCTCCAATTACAGGTAAGTCAAAAGCAATATGACTACCTTCAGAGGCACGGAAATTCTTGTCGTTTCTTGAGTGGCAATAGTATATTCCACAGCAGCATTGCACGAGGGTCCCACATCTCTAATATCATTTGTCAATCATGTTTTGATTCTGGAAATATGCTGACTTAAAATTCCTCTAACTCTAGAAGATCACAGCTAGAAAATGAATCAGTGAATATGAGATTGGCCAAGACAATTTTGACGGAGTAATAATATTTTCTTAATTCATATGTATGGTACTGTCCTTGACTTACACCTAAAATTCCTTCCCATTGGGAACCAGATGCTTTTTTAAAAACTCATTTTCAAAAGTATATGCCAAAATCATTACCTCTTCCTTCTCATGAAGCATAATATGCGCTTTGAGACTAGCCACTCTGGAGAATTTCTTGTTACAGACAGGACAGGTAGGATCTTCCCCGTTGTGGGTACATTTATGAAGTGTCAGGTTGAACTCAACATTAAATGAAAGGGGGCACTGGTCACATCGATGTGGCTATTTGGAGAGAAAAGTGAAAAAGCCACTGAAATACAAATATCTTTCACAGATGCTTTGTACATTAAAAGGTTTTAAAAATACTAATAAGCACCATCAATAGAATACCATACTTTCTACCTAGTAGCCAATAGGATTATTTTCTATAATGGAAATCTAGGAATTCTTCTAAAATGCAAATAGCAAAGCCCTTATAGCACTTTTCAAAGAGTCAGACCAGAAGCATACAAGTGCAAAAGAAAATTGTAAAACTTACTGCATATATATTTTGTTGTAGTCTTCAGAAAATAATTTAAGGGTAAGAAAGTTAAATAAGACAGCAAGCTAGGTTCACCTGTATTTGTGATGAAATTCAGAGTATGATGTAGAACACTTCAAGTGAACCCACAGATCTCAAATATAAAAAAATGTTCAAGTCTTAAAAGGATGTTTAACATAGTTTGAAATTTTAGATGAAAAGAAATAAACAGAGGAAAAACTAATTTCCAACATTCTTCTTGCTAATAAAATTGTCAAGCATTTAATTTTGGTGAGAGTCATTCTTTTAGGGTCTGAATGGAAGAAGGTAACACTGTATATGTTTGTTAGTACAAAGGAGCAAGGCTTTAGTGATGTCACTGCCTTATTTATTTTGAAATAAAGCCTGGATTGGCCATACCCATAATCCCTGGCAAAAAGATCTCTTGTGTTTCCCTGATCTCAGACAGCCCATCAGCCTAGATTTATCTACATATATGGTACTTTTTATGTGTCAAGGAATTAATTCCATGGAGATTCTAAGGTTGCAATTCCTGACATAAATAGGGCTTCACTGAGATTTAGAATCTCTATTGAGAAGAATGTAAGCTCCCTTCTAAAACGTATACTAAAATATCATCCAGGAAACCATTATACTTAAATTCAAGTACAAAATTAATAACAGAAAATACTGTCTATTATCAGTATCTTGTGACAAAACTCTTGAAAAACATGCAATATTTTATAAAGAAATTTAGGTCCAGAATTCAATTTCTCTCTCCACCCAAAGTTAATCCAAATACTTGAATTCAAAGGAATGTTTCCATTCTCTTTAAAAACTCACAAACCTATTGATAAGGCAAGAACAATAAATACTACAACTAAAACAAACTATCAAAATAGCAACTTTTCCTTTGGAGAATAAAATGTGAAAATTTTTATAACCCCAAGAAATATATAGTCAGTTCTAATTAATAATGCAACTAAAATCTAATTTGGGGGTTTTAATCTTAATAGGTACCTCCAGTTTCAACGCACACGTTCTTGCTCTCCTTTCTGAAAATACATACCTTATCATTTTGCTCGTGATCCCTCATGTGGCGTTGAAACTGTGTCTCTTTTGGAAAAGATAGCAGACAGATATCACATTTATGGAAGTTTGGAACTTGATAGGCATAATTAGTGTTCTCCGCATTCAATGTTAAAACTCCATCTACAAAATTGCACAAGTATAGACAATAAACATTGGTTGTCATTCTCATTACACAAATATATCTAAGAGCTGAAAAACTACAAGATGGTGAGACATTTGAGAATAACTATTATTTGAAAGAATTGGAAGTCAAATTAAGGAAATTCTTTTTAAAGTATACTAGGGGGTGTTTCTAAATTAAAGATAAGCAATTTATAGTAAAGAAATGGGAAAATAATTCTAAAATATACTTCTAAATAAATAAGAATCCATTAATTCTTGAAGATAGCTGGGCAAAAAAAAACCAAAACATTAAGACATTGATGCTACCTTAAAGATCTGCTTAATGTAGCTTCCAGCTCACTACATCTTATCATCTAGGCATCTCACATCTCATCCTTTCCCAAGGTCTTTTCCTTTACCATTTTATCTGTTCCTTAGCAAGAATGACAGATCCAGTCGTTATTTATATAATGAAAACAAATTTCTAACATAAGTATAAAAATCTTTTATACAGTCTTCTGTGAACTATAAAATAGCAGCTAAATCAGTAACAAATATACTATGTGCCAGGGACTGAGCTAAATACAAAGAAGTTAAAGGCAGTCTCTGCTCTAAAGGAGCTTACAGTCTAATAGTTAAATCATGCTACTGAAGCTATAGCTAAGCAAGTCACACTTTTCACTACAAGGTGTTGTTGCTAAAAATCTTCATTAGATTAGTAATCATAAAGTGAATAGCTTTTTCCCACAGAACTGCTATAATTAGAGACTGTATTCCATGCTATCAAATAAACCATAGAAATGTTAAACAATATGCCATCAAAAAGGACAGAATTATATACTTTAGTAATTTAAATTTTTTATTTTTATGCTGAGTGACTATAAACTTACTGTAAACACTAATCATAAGGGCCCCCCAATAGTATACATGAAAAAATATAGGTACAACTGTTTTATACCATAAAGTGAACCTAAAATTATAATATTCTATATTTAATTAATAATTATTCTGCCTGCTTTTAAAAAAAATTTGAATGGGCAATTTCCCTTTCAAAAAGCCACTAAAGAACAACTTATTTCCTTTAAATATACATCTAGCAAATAGGTATTCAAAATTACTTCACTGATCTTTCAGCTATTCAGTGGGGAAAAAAGCCAGAAATTAATTTATATCACTACAAGTTGCTGAAGCAGACAAGTAAAAATAAGGGCAATGGAAAGGCCATTTGGCAAAGAAAGATGTTTCAGCATATTACCAATGATAACTCATGCATGACAAATGGCAAATGACATCATTAAAGGAATACATGACATAAAAAAGAGATGAGTGATAATAGTGAAATGGCTCTGGATTCAGAGAACTTCTGCATAAGAAATGCAGACTCTGCCACCTGTGTCATTGAGCAAATCACTCAAATTAATTTCTGGGCCTCATTTCCTCAACTGTAAAATAAGAGATCTGGACTAGATAATCTCTTTCCTTTTTGCTCTAAATCTATGGTCAATCAGTTAATCAACAAATGTACTAGTACTTATGAGGTGCCAAACACTAGTCCTTGTCCTAAAGAAGTTTTTACATTCTATCAGAGAAAACAGCATTTAGATATATAAATAAATAAAAGGTGATTTAGGAGAAGACCCTAATAGCTTGGAAGATCAAGTACAGTTTTATGTTAAATTTGGCTTTGAAGAAAACTAATTCTAAGAGGTTGAAGTGAGAAAGAAGTATATTCCAGAGACTGAGAAAAAAAGGTGGCTATATCCTTCAAGACCTGATCAGTGAAATGAAATGTAAAGTATTTGAATGGCTATCAGGTGGAAAATGGAATAGTTATTTTTATGGACCCCAGAGAATTATGTGAAATAACTTAAAAAGAAAGATTTTAGTTTGATATAAAGGAAATCTTCCTAACAATTAAAGCTATCCAAAAATGAAACAGACTGCATTAGGAATAGGTTCTCCCACCATGCAGGTTTCCAAGAGAAAGCAGATGACCATATGTTGAATATGTTGTATCTTATTCTGGTATGGTGGGACTAGACAGAATCCGAAATTGCTTCCAATTCTGAGATCCTTTTATATTCACACTTGAAATTATTCCATTAAGGAAAAGAAGTGTAATAAAGGTCCAGTCTGTCCCCTGAAAATAGCTAAAGTAAGAGCTATTTAAAAGGCACTCTATATGGACATATATACATATGTATGTGTGTTCAAAGAGGGATAGAGACTGATTTCAGTGGTTATAAAGCAAGGCTTCTTAAACTTTTTCCACTTGTGACTCTTTTTCACCTGAAAAGTTTTACAGTATCCCAGATATATAGATATATAAAATAACATAATATACATAATCTTTTACTTTTACCAATTTTTTTGCGATCCCTACATTCAGTTACGTGACCCCAGACCCAAAGAAGCTAGGGTATTAAGAACTGTTCAGTGAGCAAACTCCCTCAAGCAAAGCAGACTGGCACCTTCCTGGCAATTCCCAGTCTTATAACTTCTAGCTCTGCCTAGAGAACTGAGAGGTATTTGTCCAGGGTCACACAATCAGTCGGTGTCAGAAACAGAACTTGAACCCAGTTCTTGCTAGCTTCAGTGCTGGCTCTCTATGCCCTACAGAGCACCCATGGAGCATGCATGCATGCAAACACATGTGCATACACACAAACATGCTAATTACACAAAATTAACCAAATACTAGGCAGTTGGGTAGCAGAGTAGATAGAATGACAGATTTGGAGTCAGGGAGATATGAGTTTGAATTTTGGGTCAGACACTTAATAGCTATGTAACAACCATGGACAAGTCACTTACTCTCTCAGTCTCAGTGTCCCCATCTGCAAAACAGGAAGCTTGCCTCAAAAAATTGTTGTAAGGATCAAATTATATTACATGTAAAGTGCTTTGCAAATCTTAAAGCACTATATAAAAATACTAGATATTATTATATTAGAATATTAGAACATTCAAAAGGATCTGTAATCTGGTCAATTTGGTTATTTACTCCAATAATATAGACTGTAAGACATCCTTGATTGTTCAACTAGTGCATTGCTTGTCCACATCCACTGGCTACCTTGCTTTTACCATATGCTCATCTTCCTTGATGACATCTTTAAATCTTGTTCTTTAGGGAGCAGCTAGTTGGCGCAGTGGATAAAGCACCGGCCCTGGATTCAGGAGTACCTGAGTTCAAATCCAGTCTCAGACACTTGACACTAGCTGTGTGACCCTGGGCAAGGCACTTAACCCCCACTGCCCTGCCAAAAAAAAATCTTGTTCTTTTAAGTTCCTCTTAGGTCATATTTTAGAGCCTGCTCATACCTACCATGTTTATACCTCCATTTTCCTGTGTATGATATTTATTTCTTATTCTCATCCCACATCTCTTGCCATATGGCAATACTTTGAGAATGTTGGTATTTAAAAAGATGGGCTTTTGCTTCCAATGTAAGCTTGAGATCATTAAAAGTACTTTGCAATTTCCCAAAGGCAATACAGTCTGTTCTCTCCTCCTGTCCAACTCTGGGCCCAGTTCACTATATCTAAGATAGATTAGATAGGTAGAGAGAGAGAAAGACAGACAGACAGACAGACAGACAGACAGGGTGAGTGAGTTATAGATACATAGATATGGATGTGGGAAAGCTCTCTAGGTAAGAACTTCTCCATTGTGGATACATTTATGAAGTTTCAGGGTGAATTCAACATTAAATGAGAAGAGGCACTAGTCACACTGATCCAAATTCATGTTGTGATCTGAACAGACCAGCTTCATCCACTTGATCTTTTCCTTTATGTATATTTATCCCACACTATTTTGAATGGTTATACATTTCCTCCAGAAGGAAGATAGGCAACATCCCAAGCCTAAATGCAATCAACACAATGTCATACACAAACAAGAGCATCTACAGAACTTCACCATATGAAGGGAATATCTCTTCAACTCTACACTGGATCTTTTCTATCATAGGGGGAACACCTTTTGCAAGCATACATATCTGTTTCATGGCTTGCTGATATTTAAAATCAGAGGGTCATTGAACAACGTCATTTATGTTGTTATATCGTTCAAGCAACCTTTGAACATTTCCAATGTATGGATGGGAGATACTTGTTAAAAGAGAACCTTTAAGGTAAAATTTTGCCCTACTAAATTTTAATGCTTTTTTCATATTCTATAAACGCTAAACACAGAAGGATCTTATATTCTTTAAATCTTTTGGTCAAACATAAAATGGTAAAGATGTGATCCATTATTGAATACTGCTTGTGAAAGCCTGTTTCCTATTAATACCCCTAATCAAAAATGCTCCAAATAAAGATTTGTATAGATGAGAAAGTTGAAAATTGGCGTGTAAAATGGTAGTTGTTGATGTTTTCTAAGAATTGGGGGGATGGGGAGAGGAGAGTGTTAATAAGGTCTGTCTGATATTTTAACTGTACCTCTGGTATTTTCTCCTACATTTCCACTGAGTATTCATCTCTTACAATTGGTAACCTTCAGCACATAACTTCTTTATATACACTTAGCACACTATAATTGCTTTCGTTCTCTTCACTGCCATTTCTATCTCCTCTACAGAGTCCAAATATATTGACTCTATTGTCCTTGATGCTTAAAAGGTTTTTTTTAAAAAACTTTGGCACATCTTTTCCATTTTTCTTCTGTCTGTTGACTTCCTTCCATCTTTACCTTTATATGTCTTTGGAACGATTGTGTTTAGTTATGTCTCTTGACACAACTTTTCAACTGATTTTTATCAACCCCTGCTTTTTTCTATTTTGAAATAATGTGACTCATAAGTAACCGTAACCCTTAGAAAAATGTTAGAAATTAATTCACATTGTATACCTGAACTGCCTTTGGCCACAAACTCTTTTCTATTTGGCAAGTAAATCTATGTGGAATAATGATTAAATATCTGGACTCAGAGCCAGGAAGATCTGGGTTCATGCCTTGCCTCTGATTTATACTGTGTAAACCTGGGCAGGCTACTTAACCATGCTGTGAGCAACTATATAAATTCTGAAAAAGTTTTGACCTGCATTCATAGAGGAAGTGCCTCATCAATAGCTGATCAATGAAATCACAGGTTCAATCTTACTCTCATTGGTAAGTAAGGCAGGTGTTTTACTAAAGCACTTTTTGGGCTCTTTTAATCTTTGCAGTGGAAACTTACTTACTTACTTATTTATTTGGGGGCAGGCAATGGGGGTTAAGTGATTTGCCCAAGGTCTCACAGCTAGTAAGTGTCAAGTGTCTGGGGTCGGATTTGAACTCAGGTCCTCCTGAATCCGGGACCAGTGCTTTATCCACTGCACCATCTAGCTACTCCCATGGCACAGTGGATAAAGCACCGGCCCTGGATTCAGGAGGACGTGAGTTCAAATCCGACCCCAGACACTTGACACTTACTAGCTGTGAGACCTTGGGCAAGTCACTTAACCCTCATTGCCCTGCCAAAAAAACTAAACTAAACTAAAATAAAATCTGCCCGTATCCACTGTGCCACCTAGCTGCCCCCACAACTTATTTATAATGGTTAAATGTCTCATATGAAATTACTATAATTGGTGGCAATTTCATTTCCACTGTCCATTTGGCATTCCTCATTATCCATTTACTTTCAATTTATGTTAGAATCCAAATGTAAGTGGTTCAGAATTGAGTTGTTTCAACTGTATGACTTCTCCTTTTTCTTCCTTCTTCTTCCTCTTCCTCTTCTTCTTCTTCTCCTTCTCCTTCTCCTTCTCCTCCTTCACCATCACCATCTTCATCTCTGTTTTACTGATCTTTGCTCCGACAAGCCAGTAGTCTGAGTATACAGATAACTCCCATATCAACTAGTCTTCTCCTACCAATCTCTACTCTAATTGGAGGGCTGGAGAGTAGAGTACCAAATTTCTCCCAATGCCTTCCTTTATAGAGGTCAGAATTGGACTTTTCCGTTAACTTCACTCTGTATCTGTTGCTCTGTCTGGTTTCAACTCTACCAGATAAGATGCCCCTTGAGTGGGGTACCCTGCTTTCCCTTCCCCCTTTCCTGACTCCTTTTGTGTGTTGTCTACCTGCATTAGACTTTAAACTCTTTTAAGTCAGGATCTCTATTGCTTAGCAAAGTGCCTGGCACATAGCTGGTGCCTGATAAATGCTTACTAGATTGGATTGGGGATTTGGTGCTCATTATGCCATGTCCAGTGCCTTCCAGTTCTTTTCTCAAAAAGCTTGCGATGTAAAGTCATGAGGCTGTGTAATTTAAATTTTTTTAATCTTTCTTATCTTCTGGGAGGAATGATTTCCCTCATATTATCACCATTCTCACTTTTTCCTAACTTGTTCTTTAAGTCACCAGGTTTTAAGCTTATATGCTGATTTAATATGAATTTTTAGCAATCAATGTGCAGAAATTGCAGTGATTTTCACTGTAAGAATTTTGTAAACAGAATTATCACAAATATTTCAACATGAGATAGTCAAATAAATATTTCTTGCTGCCTCTGGGCACATGATAAAACTGTCAACTTCTTTGCCTCTCAAATGAATAACTGTAAGCTATCCACCCACTTAGCTACCATTTTCTTCTTTATTCTCATTTGATTTATTTTGACAACATTACGACAGATATGATTCGGCTTTTCTAGCAGTGTAACTACTCACTGGTCACTAGACAAGGATTTGTCATTTTAGAGTACCAACAGACAAATTAAAGTTTATAGACCTTCTTTTTTTTTTTTAATTTTTTTTGGGGGTTTTTTTGGGTGAGGCAATTGGGGTTAAGTGACTTGCCCAGGGTCACACAGCTAGTACGTGTCAAGTGTCTGAGGCTGGATTTGAACTCAGGTCTTCCTGACTCCAGGGCCAGTGCTCTATCCACTGCGCCACCTAGCTGCCCCTATAGACCTTCTTAATAACTATGATTCTTAGCATCCTCTGCCTCCTTTTCCACCACTCTATCATCACTGTCACAGCAAAAGCAAAAGAGGTTTATACATGATTGAGGGCAGTTTTGATTTTTTGTTTTGTGGGTGGCCGGGGTAAAAAATTAAGCAGCCAACCTACTGGCGATGAGTCTCTTACTATTAAGTAAGGATATTCAAAGCATTTCTAGCATAGTAGGACCTACCAGAACTAATACTACACTGGCATAACCTTTAGGAACCCAAGAACACCTTCACACCATGATAAGGACTTTGAGGAATTAAGCAAAGTTAAATTTTAAAACAACGAAAAAAGGCTGTCCTAATTGGGAGAAGCTTATTTTTGTTAAAGTAAATAAACTTGTCAAGCAAGAATTTAAGGCATCTTAGCAAAATAATTTCTAATAGCATTGATAGAGAGCTTTAAGGTTTGCACAGCAAACAAGTACAAGTTATCTCATGTAAAAAGGTTGGTTTTAAAACATGAAAGTGTTTTTTTAAAGCTAAGATACTTAAATTTATGCTACAACACAGGGAAATGACTTTACATGATAATGAAGAGAACTTTCTGCCACTCCACACATAAAATCTACCAGAAATTATAAATCTCTAACTCTGGTTTTATTTCAAATTTCTAATGGTGGAAACCCTACCACATTCCATAATAAATGAAGCCTGAAAATATTCTATCTAGCTGTAATTTTATCACCCTTTTACTCAAAAATCTTCAACAGCTCCCTACTGCTTCTATAATAAAATACAAACTCCTCAACCTAACATGGATAAAGCCCTTCACAATCCAGCTGCCATATACATTTCAAGTTATACTATCACTTCTTCACTTGTACCCCGCCTTCCAGTACAAGTGAAAGGGAAAATAATTACTTAGATAACTGATAAGAGTTGTACAAAAAAGTTAGTGAATTTAAATCAGAATGTCAAACATAAACATTTAAATTATTTTTAAATGAATACCTTTCGAAAAGATTTTCGCAAGAAGAAAAACTTTATCTTTGAAAAAAATTTCAGGATGTTATCAAATCAATAACTATATTTTTCTATAAGTCTCTTCCTAAAAGTACTATAAAGTAATTTAATTTAAATTAGTACTAAGTACTTAAGACAAAAGAAATTGAAATTACAATGCGTCATAGGAAAGTATGCTTTTGTTTTTCTACCCTAGGCATAATTCTAAATACATAACTTCTACATTTGTTTTCAGGCCACAATACTAAAACTGTATTCATAGTTCTGGTCATTTAAAAATATTCTGAGACTCTAGGCAAACCTGTAGATTCTTTCTGCATGATTCTACCTCCTTGGTCTTCTCCCTAATTTTTTAAGTTTCCAAAATAATCCTTTCCCCCATATTTTTTACCAAACTCAAAATTCTTCATCCAAAAGAAAGCAATCAGTTCAAACTAATTTTCTTAAAGTCTAGATGACTTTGGGTAGCAGTAGTACAGTGGATAGAGTCTGGAGTCAGAAAGACTTATCTTTTTTGAGTTCAAATCTGGCCTCAGACACTAAAAACTGCAGGAACCTAGACAAATCACTTGACCCTGCTTGTCTCAGTTTCCTCATTGGTAAAATGAGAAGGAAATGGCAAACCACTCCAGTATCTTTGCCAAGAATACCCCACATGGGTTCATGAAGAGCTGGACACTACTACTGAACAGCAATGGATGACTTTAAAAGGGACCATGTTGCTATAAGGAAATAATGTAAAAAAAAAAAAAAAAAAAAAAGGATAAGATCCAAATTGGGATACAGGAATAACTGGAAGGAGTCTTTGAAAATGTTCAAAGAAAACTGAGCAGATCTGGGTCCTTCCTGGGCCAAAATATAGCCAGCCATGGCCTCATATCCCCTGATCTGGACTTTTGGACTTTCAGAAGGGGGCCTGGGTAGAGCCAAGGCAAGCTGCCTGAGTCTGAAAAGACCCTTAGATGGAACCCTACTACTATTCATACTTAACAGTACTTTGGAGTGCTGTGTATTACATTTTCCAAACTAAAGTAATAGTGTGTAAAAAAAGAAAAATTATGTTTTAATGATTAGAGCAAGAGTTCCTAATTTAAGATATGAATATCCATCAGGGTCCAATAAGGTTGTCAGAAGGGACTACGGGGTAAATAATATTATTCTCTTTAAGTATTACAAAATAGTAATGTTAGCTAAAAAAAAAAATGTGGATTTGAGAGAATGGCAAGGATGTAGAAGCAGGGCTGAAAAAGGTAGGAGGATTATAATATATCTGAAATTTTTTGGAAGAGACAGTTGAGGAAAAAATTCCTACTGACCAAAATGAAATGAATGATATTTAGATACAAAACTCTTTTGATAATAATAAGCTGGAAAAATAGGTATTGATAACCTAGAAAAAGCCACAAAACCCCAGCTAAAGACAAACTAAATAATAACCACAATAACCAGAAACTTTAAATCACTTTCCAATCAATGAAGTCACAAGATTTTTTATGTACCCTTGGAAAAACATATCCCATTCTTACTAAAGGTGCTCACAAAATTTTAATTCTATTTATAACATCATAACTCCATAAATCAGGATTTTCACTGCTGTTCTCCATCAACAAACTCCAAAACAAGAAACAAAACAGAAGCTAAACATGATATGAGAGTTTCTTTTTAAAAAATACTGAAAATAGGGGCAGCTAAGTGGCACAGTGGATAAAGCACCAGCCCTGGATTCAGGAGGACCTGAGTTCAAATCTAAACTGAAACACTTGACACTTACTAGCTGTATGACCCTTGGCAAGTCACTTAACCCTCCTCCCCCCCCCCCAAATACTGAAAATAAAACTGTTGGACAACAAGAGGTAGAATCAAAAGTCTCAATTAATTTGACTACGTTCTAATAAACATTGATGAATTAATTTATTTTTAGTGAGGCAATTGGGGTTAAGTGACTTGCCTAGGGTCACACAGCTAGTAAATGTTAAGTGTCTGAGGCCGAATTTGAACTCAGGTACTCCTGACTCCAGGGCCTGTGCTCTATCCACTGCGCCACCTAGCTGCCCCTCTAATAAACATTGAAAACTTTATTACACTAAAAAAAAAAGTTATGCAATAAAAGAAAATTTCATTTATGGAAAATTAATCTCTTTGCTACTTATATGCATCTGCAAAGTAAACTCTAGAATCTTTTATTTTTATATTGAATAGGGGATATGGTAAAACTTACTGAAAGTGAAGGGGTATGGTAACCAAAAAAGGTTGGGAACCACTGTATTAGAGTTATTCATTACAAGAATGGGCAGTGCCTTTCACCCCACTTACTTAAAGGAAAGACTGGGCACTACTTTTCAGGTGTATTGTAAAGGGGATTCTTGTTCAAATGTATTGGATTAAATGGCCTGAGATCATATGTCATGGGAAGATTTTGTGAAGTATATTTTTCCAGTTTTACACAAGTGTGCCAAAAATATTAGGTCCATGGTGAAAATCCTAGAATAGACTTTTTAAAGCACCGAGCTACTGGTTTCATTTAAAACCAGTTAGCCCTAAATTCTAAATATATAGCAAGATAAGAAAAATAAATTGAGAAAATAAGCACAGGCAAAGGAAACTATTGCTTTTTTGTAGATAATGTGATAGTTTACTTAGGGAACCCTATAAAAGTCAACAAAAAATTAACTGAACAGTAATTTTGGCAAAGTTGCAGGATAAAAAATAAACACACACAAATCATCAGCATTTCTGCATATGACTAACAAAACTTGACAGGAAGGGACAGAAAGAGAAACTTCATTTAAAATTAACTACATGGAGCAACTAGGTGGTGCAGTGGATAAAGCACTGGCCCTGGATTCAAGAGGACCTGAGTTCAAATCCAGCCTCAGACACTTGACACTTACTAGCTGTGTGACCCTGGGCAAGTCACTTAACCCCCATTGCCCCACCCCAAAAAATTAATAATAAAAATAAATTAAAATTATATAAATACTTGGGATTCCATTAATATTACTATAAAACATTATTTGTGGAAATAAAAACATACTTGAGAAACTGGAGGAGTATTAACTGCTCATAGATAGGTTGATCCATTATCGTAACAATGAAAATACTCCCTCATTTACTTATTCAGTGCCATACCAATAAAATTATTATAGAATAAGCTAGAAAAATAACTTCAAAATTTATCCAGAAGAATAAAATGGTCAGGAAACTCAAGGCAAATGATAAAAAAAGAAAAAGAAAAGAAAGAAGGGGGCCTAGTAGTACCAGATCTCAAACTACACTGCAAAGCAATAATCACCAAAACAAGTTGCTACTAGTTAAAAAATAAAGTCAATCTGCAGAACAGACTAGGTACATAACATATAAAAGCAAATGCATTCAATAGCCAAGTGTTCAATAAACTCAGTCTCCAACTACTGGTGTAAAGCAAGCTCTCTCTGACACAAACTGCTATGGAAACTAGAAAGTAATCTAACAGAAATCTGATTTAGACCAACACTTCACACCATACACCATACACCAAGCACCAAGCGGATAGAATATTAAAACATAAAAGGTCAGATTATTAGCAAGTCAGAAAAGCAATTAAAAGATTCCTATCATATCTCTGGACAGGAGAATGGTTTATGACCAAACAAGGGATTGAAAGGATCACAAAAGATAAAATGGATCATTATGATTACATAAAATAAAAATTTTTGCACAAACAAAACCAATGCAATTAAAATTAAGAAGCAAATAGATACCTGGGGGGAATAATCCTTGCAGCAAATTGCTCTGATAAAGGTCTCATTTCCAAGATATATTAAGAAACTGATTTTAATTTATAACAATAAAATCTTTGCAGCAAATTGCTATGATAAAGGTCAAATTTTGAAGATGTATAAGGAACTGAAAGGCAGCTAGCTGGCACAGTGTCAGGAAGACATCTTCCTGAGTTCAAATTTGAGCTCAGATACTTGCTTAGCTGTGTGACTCTATAAAATGAGCTGGAGAAGGAAATGACAAACCACTCCAACCTTTGCCAAGAAAATCCTAAATGGGGATCAAAAAGAGTTGGATCCAACTATAGAACAATAAGGAACTGATTCAAATTTATAATAAGAGCCATTCCTCAATTAGTAAATGGTCAGAGGATAAAAGCTGGCAATTTTCAAAGGAAGACATCTAAGCTATCAATAGCAAATTAATACAACTCTAAGTTTCCACCGTATTCCCATCAGGTTGGCAAAGATGTGAAAAATAAAAAGTCAAAATGTTGATGAGGATGCCAGAAAACATACACATTAATGTGCAATTTATGGGACTGTGAAACAGTCCAGCCATACTAGACAGCAATTAGGAAATATGTTCAAAAAGTAACTAATTTGTGAATTCTTTTTGATGAAAAATAATACCACTACTAAGTCTATATCTCCAAAAACATCAGAGAAAGAAGAAAAGCACCCCTAATTACAAAAATATTTATAGGAGTTCTTTTTGTGGTGAAGAAGAACTAGAAACTAAGGTAATGCATGAACAAATTATGGCACATGAATGTATATAAAAGTACTGTATGGGGGGCAGGTAGGTGGCGCAGTGGATAAAGCACCAGCCCTGGATTCAGGAGGACCTGAGTTCAAATCCGGCCTCAGACACTTACTAGCTGTGTGACCCTGGGCAAGTCACTTAACCCCCATTGCCCTGCTAAAATTAAAAAAAAAAAAGTACTGTATGGTAAGAAATGACAAAAGAAACAGTTTGACAGAAACCTGGGAAAACTTGCTTAAGCTGGTGTAGAGTAAGGTATGCAGAACCAAGAACCATTTATATGTTAACAACACTAGAGACAAATTACTTTGAAAGTGGTAAAAACTCATATAAATGCAATGACCAACTCTTATAAAAACAAATAACCATGGTTCAGCATGAGTGTACTCATGCTGAACCATGCTACCCACCTCCTGATAGAAAAGTGATGAACTCAAGATGTAGAATTAAACATATACTTTTGCACATGGTCAACAGAGAATTTTGTTTAGCTTGTCTATCCATATTTTTTATAAGTGTTTTATTTTTCTTTCTTTTTTCCATTGAGTAAGCTGGGAAAAAGAGAAAACAAATGATTTGTAATTTTAAAAAGTAAAATAAGTTAATTAAAAATAATTAAAATAAACTGAGATGGTTGGACTAGGTTAAAAGATTAACCTGAGGTCCACAGTCTGTGAACTTGAATGAGGAAAAAATTACATCTTTTTATTTCAATACCCTCTAACTTTAGTATTTCCATCAATCACAAATGTAGACAACAAATATTATTCTGAGAAGGGGTCCATAGGCTTCACCTAACTTCCAAAGACAACCATGACACAAAAAAAGACTAAGAAACCTTGGACCCTAAGGTCACTTCCAGGTCTAAAGTTATTATTCTGGGGCAGCTAGGTGGCGCAGTGGATAGAGCACAGGCCTTGGAGTCAGGAGTACCTGAGTTCAAATCTGGCCTCAGACACTTAACACTTACTAGCTGTGTGACCCTGGGCAAGTCACTTAACCCCAATTGCCTCACTAAAAAATAAATAAATAAAGTTATTATTCTATGAATTCCTCCATGTTCTCATTCTGTGCAATTCTTATCCACATTTTTCCATATATTCTCCAAATAGGATCCTACCTATATAGCTTATGGCCTCATTCTTTTAAAAACTCTTGGCTAAGAATATGCCACTTGGAGTATGTATCTGTTGCATTTTATTTTTGCCACCTAATCAGCTCATTTCCTTTTCTGCTTGAATGCAAGTGTCTTTTATGTCTTTTTGGGGTCAGTTACCATGTGAAATCATAGGTAAATTATTTTTTTAAGATGCTACCACTTTACACTCACCTTCCATTGCCCATTGAGTTAGATATAATTTTGATTCTTTAAAAACATGAAATTCCATACATAACCAGGAAAATACTGGTGTTAAACAAATGGGCTTTTTGATTACAGTAGCCAACCTGGAATCCCTCAAAGCACTTTACAATTTCTCCAATGAAATCCATTCAGATATACTTCTTAGTCTGGAATCTAGTCCATCAAATGCCTGTCCAGCTCATAATGTAGGCCCAGTGACAAACTATATTTAAGGTGTCCAACTAAGTAGAGAGGCTTATTCTCAAAATTTCAATATCAGCTGACTAATTTTTTGACAACTGCAATCCATGAAATAGACCAAAACATAAATGTGTATATTAGTATTAAATATGCAGTAGATGAATTTAGCTTTAAGGGAATTAAAAAAACACAATATAGAGAACTTTGAACAAATCACCAAAAGAACCTTCTTACCTACATGCAGGTCACCAATACTCTTTTTATCTTGAGTACTTACTCTAACTTTATCTACTGTCTAAACCAAATTACTTATAAAATATCCAGCAAACTTGTAGTTTTCCCCACTTTGAGAGAGTCAATACATAGAACTACTTTTAAGAAAAACCTATTCTTAATATTAACTCTTAATAGGCAAATACCTACAAATGTGAGGACTAGACAATTTCATTTCTGAACTACCTAACATTAAAGTTATTAAAATATTCAAAATTACCAAGCTCCCTAATTCTAGTTTTCCTGTTTGGGCACACTCTAGGTGTGTGTTACAGGGGTTATTAAACTTCTTAATCTTATAATATCAGTCATTCTCAGCTGAGCAGCAGCACCTCCACCATGACTAAAAGTCAAGCAACGAGAAAGAAACTGCATGGAAGAAGATGGAAGGGAGAAACTGAATGGGGTAAATTGTCCCACAAAAAAGAGACATGAAAAAACTATTATAATGGAGGAGAGTGGGGACAGGCAAAGATTAAACCTTACTCTCATCAAGTATCTCTGATAAAGGCCTCATTTCTCAAATATAAAGAGAACTGAGTCAAATTTATAAAAATACAAGTCATTCACCAATCGATAAATGGTCAGTTTTCAGACAAAGAAATCAAGGCTACCTATAATCATATGAAAAAATGCTCTACATCACTCTTGATCAGAGAAATGCAAATTAAAATGACTCCGATATCACCTCACATCTATCAGAGTGCCAAATATAGCAAAAATATCAGATGTTGGAGGGGATGTGGGAAAACTGGACACTAATCCACTGTTGATGGAGTTGTGAGAAGATCTAACCATTCTAGAGAGCAATTTGGAACTATGCCCAAAGGGCTATAGAACATCCCTAAAAAGAGAAAAAGACCTATTTGTACAAAATTATTTATAGCAGCTCTTTTGGTGGTAGCTAAGAATTAGAAGTAAAAGGAATGCCTATCAATTGGGGAATGGCTAAATAAGCTGTGGTATATGATGGTGATGGAATACTACTGTGTTATAAGAAATGACTAGCAGGATGATTTCAGAAAAGCCTGGAAAGACTTGTTTGAACTGATATATAGTGAAGTGAGCAGAATCAAGAGAACTATGTGCACAGTGACAGCAATACTGTTTGATAAAAACTATGAATGACTTAACTATTCTCAGCAATACAATGATCCAAGACAATCCAAAAGGACTAATGATGAAGCATACTATCCACCTCCAAAGAAAGAACTGATATTGACTGAACATGGACTAAAGCATGCTATTTCTCTTTCATTTTTTTCTTTTATTCAAATTTTCTTATACAAAATGGCTAACATGGTAATATTTTACATAACTGCAAATGTATAACCTATATCTGATTTCTTACCACCTCAGGGAGGGGGAAGTGGAAGGAATGATAAAATTCAAAACTCAAAACTTTAAATAAAAATGTTTATTATTTTTAAAAAGCCAAGCAATAACCGAGAAACTGAGATACTGCTCCATAAGCCTCTGCTATACAAACTACACTTCATCTACTCTCTAGCTATGTCAATTCAAGTAAAAAACAAACATTTATTATCAAATTATGTGACAAACACTGTACTAGGTTTTGAGGATACAAAAACAAAAAATAAAACATCCTCCCTCAAGTATTGCTTTTTTTATTGGAGGAGGACAAATACATGTATGTATACACACATATATACATATATATATATAAGTAAATATAAAATATGTATACAAAGTAATGGGGAGAGTGAGAAGACAAGATGGGAGAAAACAATATAACCCAGCTCCTCCCACAACTATTTCAACAATGATCTGAGAACACCAGACTAAAGAGTGATAGGAAAAACAAAAGAAAAACTATAGGGGATTTTCTCTCCAGGCTAAGATTACAAATTTGATTTAAAGACAAGTGACAAGGGCAGGAACTGTGGAACATGGCTGGGCTAGGACCAGAGATTCAGTTCCCAGTGGCCAAAACCCAGAACAAAACCAGCAGCAAGGGGACGCTCAAAATCAATCTTGCACTGGGGGGTGATTCCTGAAGAAATGTAATCTCATAAGGGATCATAGAGGGAGTCTCACATGGAAGTGACTTTTATTATATTTGAGTTGTCATAAAAGACAGGGGGTGGAAGGATACACTAGGGAAGAAAAGGAATGGGAGAGGGAACTTATCTCACATAATAGAAGGCACAAGTAGAACTCTATAGGAATGAGGAAGAGATGGAAGGAACTGGCAACACTCAAACTTTACTTTTGGATTAATAACAAAGCAAAAAAAGAACCAGGAAAATAATCTATACTATAAAATCAACATTGTAAAAATGAACAAGACTTTAAAGAACTCTCTGATCAACCCAATAATCAATCATGATTCCAAGGGACTGATGATTTAGACTGCCAACCTCCTGTCAAAGAGGTGAATGGACTTGACATGCAAATTGAGACATGAATTTTTGGACATGGCCAATATAAAACACTGATGGAAAGTCACGCAATTGCAGCATTAACACAAAGTAGCTGACGTAAAAAAGTTAAGTACAAACCTGGATACACTCACATGAACTGATGCTGAGTGAAGTAAGCAGAACCAGGAGAACACTGTACACAGTAACAACCACATTGTGCAATGATCAACTATGATGGACTTAGTTCTTCTCAGCAATACAATGATCCAAGACAATCCCAAAGGACTCATGATGGAAAATGCTATCCACATCCAGAAAAAGAACTACGGAATCTGAATGCAGATGGAAGCATACTATTTTCACTTATTTTGTTTTTCTTTTCTCTTCCTCATGTTTTTTTTTCCCTTTTATCCTAATTCTTTTTCACAACACGACTAATGTAGAAATATGTTTAACATGATTGCACATGTATAACCTAAATCAGATTGCTGGCCGTCTTGGGGAAAGGGAGGAGAAAGGAGGAGGGAGACAATCTAGAACTCAAAATCTTATTTAAAAAATCAATACCGAAAAGTATCTTTACATGTAATTGGAAAAAATAAAATACTATTTACAAAAAATTAAAAGAAAGAAAGAAAGAAAGCTAAGTACAGCTATTCCTTTCATGTCTCAAGCTTCCCATTGTGGTTTTGATATATAATGGGTTGAATAAGAAATTAAATGGGATATTTTGGGGAAGTTTTCCAGAAGCTGATACACAAAGGCTAGCAGATAACACAGAACCTTTGACCCAAATACTTAACCCAAATTTTAAAATAAGGTACTGTAAACCTCCCCCCCATAAAAGAAAAAGACAAAATTCAGACTTCTCTTGTGGTATGAAGAGAAGACCAAAAAACATTATGTGGATTTTCCAGATCAAACCCCTAACCCCCATGATGTGGAAGGGATAACTGTATTCTAGGCATAGAAAACAGCCTGCACACAGAGGCAGTAATGAACTGTCCACATTTGGAGAATACCAAGTAAGAAATGCTGAGACATAAGAGCGCATGAGGAGGAGTCATGTGAAATCAGTTTGTAAGGAGAGTTTGGAGCCATTGTAAATAACTTTAAATGCCAAGTTAGGAGTTTGTTTTTTGTTCTACAGACCACAGAGAGCTAATGAAATTTCTTGGTCAGTCCCATGCAAAAAAGGGGGGGGGGAATTCTCCAGTCCCAGTCTTTTAATTCAAAATCACAAAGATTAAGATACAGTTATTTCATTGATACAGTGTTTAAAGTGTGTAACCCTACCAAATAAGCCTCCCCACACATTTCCTTAACAAAGAATTTCTTCAAAAGTTCCCAAATTCCCCTAACACAGAAATCCCCCAATGTAAACAACACTAGAAACACCTTGAAATAAGTTTTCTCCCAAAAAGAAATACTATGACAAACAAACAAATGGAGGTGCCTACCCCACTCTTTTGAGACCCATTATCTCAGCAAACATGTAGGGAGGAAGAATACAACATTCAAGGATAGAAGGATCAGAGCAGAGGGTAAGAGATCAGAAGCAATGGCTCCTGCTTTAGGTCAAAACACAATACACATAGTTGGGGGTAAGGGAGGAGCAGTTCCTTTTTACGTGTACCCCTATTACTTTGGAGAGAAGCTCCAGGTGGTAGGGACATATGTCTTGATTAAATTTTGGTAATGAGCCTAAGGGCCAAATGAGTCTCCTTTCACATTACATGTACTCCAATGGAAAACATAGTGTATACTTTGGTTGTCCCTTGTTTTTGCTATGTGCGTAGCCCAATTAAATTTTTCTTAAATGGCATTTTTCCACACCATTTTCACTGCATAATTCCTCATTTATAATGTTTCAGCCTGCTCATCACCACTTGCACCACCTCTGCATTGCCCTTTGGGTAATTCTCATCTACAAGTCTTCAGAAACTGTATTCCATGACTCACAAAAATCACTGGAAGAATACTGGTGTAAAAAACCTGCACTTTTGTTTGAGGGAGAAATATCAGGTCATCAACAACACTGTACAGTTTCTCAAATGTAAACTAGCCACCTGAACCCCTGTTCCAATCTGGGCCCTGCTTGCTGTCAATTTACTAATCTGTTTCAAATATGATATATGTTCTACATATCGCCAAACTGCATAACATAGTTTGGACAACACGCTTCCTTCCTCTTTGAGTTTTATGGTGTGAACAGTCAGGCTGAATACCATCACAGCCATCTCACCCTAAAAGGTCCCAGTCTCTGGACTCATACCATAAGTAAACTCTGAACCTACAATCCCTTTTTTCCCCAGAAGAACTCCTGGAATCTCTGGTCATCTCCTTCCAGCAACTCCATTTTAAGGAAAGTACACATGCCAGCCAAGTTTTTATTCCTCTCCAGGCTTTAGTGACTCTTGGGACTTTCTACATCAGCCATGTCAAAATCAAAACCACACAAAAAAATCCCTACAAGCTGCATGTTGACTTAATTTTAAAATGTAATACTATCTCTATCTCATTGTATTTTTATTTTGTTAAATATTTTCCAATTAGACAATGTTGTGGGATGCAGGAAGTCTGTGTATGACACCACTGTTCTACATCATTGCTATGGCACACTTCTCACCTCTAGAAGGTCACTCTGCTTTTGCAGCCTCCTTACTCTGAAAGTACCCTCTGCCATATAGCTCCTTCCTCTGAATGGTCAGCTCCTCTCAGAATTCCATTTTAAGAACACTCTATTATTCTAACTTTCAAGGTACCCTGTACAATTTTTTACATGTGCTTTAAATCAGTACTTTGTTTTATTTCATATATGTCAAAAGAGACTATTTGTAAAGCACTTAGCACAATGCCTGGCACATAGTAGGTACTTAATAAATGATTATTCCATTATTCCTAATGAATTAAATATTCCTTTCTAAATAATATCATACTAAATTTAAATGTTTTCATATTCTGTCAATACCTTAAAAAAATTAATCAACAAATTAGAAAACAATGCTACCTACCACAGGCCAATACTTTAATCAGTAATATACAATTTAATACTGATCTACAAAAGAAATGGATTAACTGCAAGTACATTCCCAAGCATCTTTAATAACATGGCAAATATCCAAAACATTACTGTGAAAATGTGAAAAAATAGGTTTGATACAAAAACTCAACCATTTAAAAGACTACATTACAATTTCTCTTTGTTTTATAGTAATATTTCTTAATTAAAAGCATACTGGGGCAGCTAGGTGGAGCAGTGGATAAAGCACTGGCCCTGGATTCAGGAGGACCTGAAGACACTTACTAGCTGTGGGACCCTGGGCAAGTCACTTGACCCTCATTGTCCCACCAAAAGAAAAAAAAAGGCAATTAAGTTGTAGCCATGCTAGTCTTTCTAGCTGTCTTTCCAATATATAGTTTCAGCTTTTCTTCAAAAGAATTTTCTGACAAATGATTAAATGATTGCATACAAAAACAATCTTTAACAACCGAGTTCAAGAATTTTAGCCAGTAATACTTATTTTAATTTTAATCTAAAAAGGGAAACAGTGTAATATAACGGGAAATCTGAATCCTGACTACCACTTTACTACCTATATGACCCTGAATGAGTCGCTTCCCTATTTTAGGCCTCAGTCTTCTCATCTATAAATTGATGGGGTTAGACAAGATGCTGTCCTTCCAACTCTACACTTAAGATCCTATGAAATTTCAAAGATTTAAAAATCATAGGATACTTATTTTCTTTCCACTTATACTACTTTGTGGTTTTATCTTAAGTACCTATTTTTTTGTGTAAGAGCGCATGTATCTGCTGAAAAATTGTAATATTGTATATTACATATGAGCCAGGTTAGACAGACTATCAGAGTTGAAAAAGACCTCAAAATTTATGTAGTCTAATGAATTCCTGTACCCCAACAGGAATCCTTTTATAATTTGGACAAAATGAATGAGATGGTTTTGATTTGCCCTTTTTCAAATGCCAGTGTTCAACAGTACCTTTTGCAATGATACTTCATAAGGAAGTACTATTTTTAAAAATCATTCTAAATATTACAAAAGAAAAAAGTAATATTTATCATCATCATCTTTTAAGCAACACTGCTTAATGAATAGAGAGCCAGCTTGTCATACAGGAAGTCCTGAATTTAAGTCCTACCTCTGATACATACCATTTATGTGACCCTGGGGAAGGGTTCCCTCCCACCCCCTAATTTATGGACTGTCCAAATGTCTTCTACACATTCTAGTTAGTTATCACAAGGTCTGTAGTAAGGAGCTCCTTGCCACATACACACACAAAAATGTCGAAAATCTCATAGGTGATAGTACATCTGTTCAGGACAACAAACAGGAGAATAGATATTGATTTGTCATGTGGCTTCAAAATAAGAACTTTTCAGAGTCAGTTTTACATTGTTTCAAGAATTCCTCCTCCCCTGGGAAGCTTTCCTAAATCAAGCATTTGAAAGCTAATGTTTTTCCTACTTGGGAGATACAAAAGAGGAAAGAGTACTGAATTTTAAGTCTGAGAAACTGTGTTCAAATCCCTGATGTGCTACTTAATAAGTTATGTTACCTTGAGCAAGTCACTTTCCTGAGCCTCCAGTAGCATCTGTAAAATAAGGAGGGTTTTAGCAAACTGACAAAGGACACAAAACACAGATATTTTCAATATTGGAGTGGGCTGCAGGAAGACAGGTACACTGCTGAAAGATTGTAAATAGATACAACTGCTCTGGAAAACAATTTGGAATTATGCCCCAAAAAAAGAAGAAGAAGAAAGAACAGAGGAGGAGGAGAATGAAAAGGGTAATGAGACTTCATACTCTTTGACTCACAAATCTCACGGCTCAGCATATGCCCCAAGAAAGTCACACCAAAATGATGCTTCCATATACAGCAAAATATTCTGGCAGCACTTTTTGTGGTAGCAAAAAGTTGGAAACAAAATTGGGACTCCATCAATTGTAGAATGGCTGAATGAATTGTGGTATATAAATATAAAGAAATATTATTGCACCATTAAAAAAAAAAAAACAATTCATATGAGGAATTCGGAGAAATATAGACATCTCTTCAACTCTGATTTGAACCCTGTACGTATACTTGAACCCAAAAGCATCAGTAGTTCCTAAGGGGCAGCAAAGGGAGGAGTTTTAATAGCAGGAGGACACTGCAGAAGCCATTTATTTTATATATATATATATGTATACATATATATATATGTATATATATATATATATATGGGTTGCTTCTAAGTCAGGTGTTAGAAGCTAATAAGGATTAGCTGTACCTTCAATTTATGACAGAACCAATGCTGGAACCAGTACAGCTGAACTGTCAAAGACTTGAGAAGTTTCAATGAATTACTCATACTCTAAAACTTTCAGATTTCCCTTTTTATATTATAGGAAGTTAGTAGCTACAGTGTAGTTATTACAGATCAAAAATCTGTCCACATTCTTATTACAATGTCAATAATGCAGTCCAGTCCTTGTAATAAACATGGGCCTCACAAGTTGACCTTTACATGCCTGTTTTGTGGATCAAATTTTATTTCTGACATAAGATTACTATCCTTAAAATCCATCTACCATCTTTTTTTTTTATAGAGTCAGATTTATAAAGCAAGGCTTCAAAGACAGTCCAAAAAAATCCTTCTTAAATGGTTACTAAGTACCGGGAAGTTTGCTAAAAGTTGGGGACACAATAAAATGCAAAAACAGAACTTGCTCTAAAGGAACATAAATCCTTATGGGAGAGAAAAAATACAAGGAGCTTGCATTCTTCTTGCTCCCCCTCTTTTCAACCCTCCCTCTGCAAGGATCATTCAGCTGAGGTGCCTTCTTAGATGCTCACATGAATTGAATTGTGTCACCCTGTCCAAAGCCTTGTTGCCTCCCTCTCTTCACAATCTGGATGCTATCTGTTCAACAAGAAACTGTACTCTACCCTTAAATTCCACCTACTGTTTACATTGCTCCTCCTCTACCCTGGATCACACTTATCCAACTTCTCCATTCCAACTCTGCAGGCTAGGCCCACTACCCCATTCAGGTATCTAACCTTAATTCAGACTTTACAACTTTGTGGCAGTGCTTTTATTATGGGGCAGCTAGGTGGTGCAGAGGATAAAGCACCAGGCATAGAGTCAGAAAGACTCATCTTCCCAAGTTTAAGTCTAGCCTCAAATACTAGCTATATGAACTTGGGTAAGTGATTTTACCGTTTGCCTCAGTTTCCTCATCTGTAAAATGATATGGAGAAGAAAATGGCAAGTCACTCCAGTATATGTACCAAGAAAACCCCAAGTGGGATTAAGAAGAGTTGAATGTGACCTAAAGACAATAACACTTTTATTGATCTTCATATTCTCTATGGTAATGAACCAAAACCTTCTCTCTCTTCAAAGTTCCAACTACACCAACAACCCCTTGCCACTCAAGCAAAAAAAAACAACAACAAAACAAAAACCTGATTTGACTCCTCCTTCTTCATCACTCCCTCGAATCCACTTACTAAGTTCTGCTAATTCTACCTCAACATCATCTCTTATAATCAATCCTTATCTCTACTCACTTTGCTCTCTCCCTGATTCAGTCCCTTATCACTTTCTTGCCTAGACTAATAACCCTAACTCTAATAACCCCAACATCATTCACCCAACTGCCAAAATAATCTTCCTATTCACAGACATAACCTCTTCATTCCCATATTAAAAAACCTTCAGGGGGAGCTAGGTGGCTCAGTGGATAGAGTACTGGCTCTGGAGTCAGGAGGACTAAATTTAGTTCAATTCTGGCTTCAGACACTTAACACTAGCTGTGTGACCCTAGGCAAGTCACTTAACCCTAATTGCCTCACCAAAAAAAAAAAAACCAAAAAACCCTTCAGTGGTTCCCATAGGATCAAACATAAACTTTCCAATCAGATTCCAACCTACCTTTCCCACCTTAATCCACATCACGCTCCATTTCCATGTAATCTACACTTCCACCAAGCTGGACTTCTAGCTGGTCCCCCAACACAACACAACACATCATATTCAATCTATCCATGACTAGAATATGCTTTCCAAATTACTTTTTCTGGATCTTTTTCTTTTTAAAGGCTCTGGTCAGATGCCACCTTTACCATGAAGTTTTCTCTGATACTCCAATTCCTTGTTCCCCACCATACCCAACTCAAAATATTCTTAAATTTTTTTCTAGAGGGCTTTGAATGTATCTCCTTCTCATTGAATAAGCTGTATTCTCCCTCAACCCAGAAGAATGTAGGCTCCTTAAGAAGCAGGGACTGGGTCATTTTCAGCTTTTTTGCCCCCAGCAACTGGCACAGTGCCTTACACATTGTAGGGCCTTAAAATTTTTTTAATTGAACTGAATAAAATTTTGGAGAACTTTAACTCAAGTAGACATCATCAGACAATAAGGTGATAACCACCTTGGTTATCCATACCTGGATTATCTGAATTGGGTTTATCCTTGCAAATGGAGTTTTCAATTTCTTTGTGACATCACTAATTCATCCATCATCTATTTATTCTTACTCCATTAGCATTTCTTTGTCAACACTTAACATTAGCTATATTTAGTCTTATTTCAAAAGCAGTCTAGATACCAACCCCCCCGCAAAAAAACACAAAGAGAAATGATTACGGTTCCTTTCCATATATATATATTCAGCTGCCACTAAAGACTTTTTAATCAAAACAGTAAGTCTATCATAGCCAAAGGAGACTGTGAGCCAGATGTGTCACAAATTTAAAAGCAAAATTTAACTTTTATTTGGGCTATTACTTTGCCTTTATACTAAAAAATGATACTATTCATTCCTAGCATGAAATAGAAATTAGGGCAGAATGAAAAAGACAGTTTTCCAATTGTTCTAAATTGCTGTTATATTAACATTATCTTCAATAATTTTCTAAACATTCAACAAAGTAATCTTAGACTATAACAAAATTATACTCCAATGAGAACAATCCTCCTACCTATCTGACCTCTCCTCAGCGTCCTTTGCTAAATCCTCATCCTGGTCACACCCAATAACTATAGGTGTCCCACTGAGCTGAGCCCTTGTCCTCTTCTATTTTCTCTCAGTACTACTTCACTTGGTGATCTCATCAGCTCCCATGGATTTAATGATCTTTTCTATGCTGATGATGCTCAAATCTACCTATCCAGCCCTAACATCCTGGCTGATTCAAGTCTGGCATCCCCCATTAGACACTGTTAATTGGATGTCCACTAGACATCTTAAACTCAACATGTCTGAAACTGAATTCATTAACTTTCCCCAAAGAATTTGCCTACTTCCAAACTTCTGTATTACTGCCAAGGGTACCACCAAGCCCCCAAGTCCCTCAGGCTAACAATCAAGATATGTCACCCTCAACTCCTCACTTTCACTCTCCCTTACCCAATCTGTTGCCAAGGAGAATCAATTTCACATTGGCAACATCTCTGGAATAGGCCCCCTTCTCTCCTCTGATAACTTAGGCCCTCATCATTTCCTTACACTATTGCAAGCTGCCAAAGCGATTTTCCTAAAGTACAGATCTGATTATGTCAGTAGCCAACTTAAACTCCTTATCACCCCCAGGATTCAATATAAAATTCATTGGCATTCAAGGCCCTTCATAACCTAGCCCCCCTTTCCTCAAACCTCACCTGCCCCCCCCCCAAAAAACCCTCTTCAATCCAGTGACACTAACCCTCCTTCCAAGAATAAAGACATTATCTCTTGGCTCTGGCCATTTTCTCTGGCCGTCCCCCATGCCCAGAATCCTCTACTTTCTCAGCTCCACCTACCACCTTCCCTGGCTAACTTCTATCCCCAAATAAAATCCTAAAATTCTTCTACAAGGAAGCATTTTCAAATTACTCTTAATTCTAGTGCTTTGCTTCTTAAATGATTTCCTATTTATCCTATATATACACACCTTGTTTTTAACTATTTGTGGGCTCATTGGCTTCCCTATTAGATTGTGAGCTCCTCAAGGGCAGCAACTCTCTTTTGCATTTTTTTGTACCCTCAAAGGTCCAGCACCACAGTAACTGCTATAACAATTCTCATTCCCTTCCCTCTAGATTAATCAGAGAAAATTTTAAGTCTTAGCCATGCAATACTCAACCTTCCTCATCCTTTTATTACTCCACTAATGTTCATGGAATGCAAGCTAATGTTATACAACTACATTCCATTTTTATACTTTTCTTAATAAGAGTCATTTACATCATCAAAAAGTATCCTCAAAGTTAATGTGACACAGGACAAGTATTATCCCCATTTTATAGATGAGTAAACTAAGGCTCACAGACACTAAATAATCAAAATCATAAATAGTAGAGACAAGACTAGAAGCCAAATTTCTTGGTTTTTTTCTACTATCCACCAGTGCTAATACTAAAGAAAAGAGGGAAATGTATGTATACACACACACACACACACACACACACACACTAAAGATAGAGTTGCAAAAGCAAATAAAAATGTCAAAATACTTATCCCTGCTATCACATTATCTCATTACATAATGTAAAATGTTTTACAAACATTAAAGCACTATGTATTGTTAATAATGTTAGTTATTCTTATTGTTAGTCCATCCAGAGTTGACAATATAATGGCTTTTATATTATGTGTCTTGTAAATATTGCCTTATGATTATGTCACTGTTCTTAGAGAGGAAAGGGTTAGGGATTGGACTAGGGATTTCACTCATATAGGAAATTCCTGAAGAGGACAATTCCTCTACTTACTCTGGGTTAGCACTGTTAGGGCAACTAATAACCTTAGAGAGTGGCCCAGAAGTGTCAAACACCCTAGGGTCCAGTCAGCAACACTACAGAGTACAGTCTAAACCAGATTAATAAGTAACTGGGAAATACTTAACAAAACAATATGTGATTTTCTAAATCAATACACAGCCCACAGAGATCCTTAGATATGATTTAATGGTTACCCCCTTTCTAATTTAAATTTGATACCACTAGCCTCAAGGGCACTGAGAGATGAAGTGATTTGCCCAGGGTCACACAGCCACTTTGAGTCAGAGTTGTGCTTTGAACTTAGGTCTTTCCAGCTATAAAGCAGTCTCTATTTATATATACCATATCCAAATTCAAGAGCAATACATGGCCAATTTGTATAAAGCAAAATAAATAAAAGAAATCATGATAAGTAAATTTCTGACCAGACAACTTTTTCTACATAAGCATACCTCAACTAACTTCATTAATAGGTTCTGCAAAAAATTCAATGCTAGATGATAGTATGTTTCCATGGAGGGCAGTTCCCTTAAGAACAATGTTCCTAAATGGTTAATTGGCTGACAATCTTATGACAGTTTTACAACTGGATGGTGAAGTTTGGACATAATTAGCAATTATTATCTCAAGATGACATTTGTCAGAATAGTGTTATGTGGGATATGCCTACTTATATAACTGAGTTAATTATCAATAATATTTTGATAACTATCACTTGTACAATCCTCCACAGTTTGTAATGAATTTTTACATCTACCTTATTGGATTATCATAACATCCTTGTAAAGTAAGAATAAGTACTATTTATACCCAGATTAAAGATCAGGAAATAGAAATTCAGCACAGTTAAGTAACTTGCCCAAGGTCACACATATCATTAACAAGGAAAAGAGACAGGCCTTAAATTTATGTCTTTGACTCTAAGTCTGGTGTTCTACTTTATTTTACTTTTTAATTTCAAAAAAGCACATATACTTTATCGTTATAGGAATAATCTATACTTATTATCATGAAATCCCAATTTGAAAACTCAAGAGGAAAAGGCCTGCCTGTTACAAGTTTTACTGTAACTAATTTTTCTTCTGTATGGATATTTCAAGCTGTTGAGCTTTTTATTTTGCTGCTGATTATATATACATAGATACACATACAAACATACATACACACACATACACACATGAGAAACAATGTGGAATAGTAGGTGGAGAGAGCTGGCCTCGAGCTAGAAAGACAGATTCAAATTCTGATTCTGAGATATATAATACTTCCAGCTTTAGTGACCTTGGAGTCACAAACTTCTTAGTATTCTAGACTAAGGCCATAAATTGAAGATATAGTGCTGCCTGCATTGGTAGAGGGAACTTTTTTAACAGGCATTTCCTTGAACCAAGAAATCATGGATCCAGTCCCTTATCACCTAAACTCTCTATCTCTTGGCTCCCACACATTTTCTCTGGCTGTCCCTCTTGCTTCAGAATGCTTTCTCCTTTTCATCTGTCTGTTGGCCTCCCTGGCTTCCTTTAAGTCACAATTACAAGTCCATCTTCTGCAAGAAGAATTCTAGTGCTTTCCCTGTTAATTATTTCCTATTGATCTTGTGTATAGCTTGTTTGTACATATTTGTTTACTTGTCTCCCCCACTGGATTATAACCTCCTTGAGAGGAGCGGGGAGGGGGGAGGGATGGACTTTTTTGTATTCCCAGCCCTTAGCACAGTGCCTGGCACACAGCAGGTACTTAATGTTGACTGACTGACTTAAGAGATAATCTCTGGGGTCCCTTCCAACTCTAGATCTAATACCCCTCTGCTTTTCCATTACTTTTCTGGATATAGGCACTATATTTTTTTTATTCAATTTTATTTTCAGTTCTAAATTCTCTCCCTCCCACTGAGAAGGCAAAAAAAAACCCAAAACCTATTACAAATATGTATAGTCATGAAAAACAAATTCCTGCATTTGCCAAGTTGAAGAGGAGAGAAGGAGAGGGAAAGGGGAGAAAATACTGTGTGCTTCAATCTGCACTAAGTTCACAGGCTATCTGGGGGTGTGCAGAATATTTCATCACGAATCCTTTGTTATGATGGCTAGTTATTGCAATAATAAGAGTTCCCAAGTCTTTCAAAGTTAATTATCTCTACTATATTGTTATTGTAAAAATTGTTCTCCTTGTTCAGCTCACTTCATTTTCCATTAGTTCAAAAAAGTCTTGCCTGGTTTTTCCCCCTGAAACCATCCCTTCTTACTGCACAATAGTATTCCATCACATCCATATACTATAACTTATATAGCCACTCCCCAATAGATTGGCATCTCTTCAGCTTCCAATTCTCTGCAACCGTAAAAAGAGTGGTTATAAATATTTTTGTACATATCTTTGATCTTTTTGGAGTAAGAACCTAGTAGAGGTATTTCTGGGTCAAAGGGCATATATACATGCTCAATTTGTTGGCTATCTAGGTATAGTTCCAAAATTGCTTTCCAGCTCCATCAACAGTGCATTAAAAGTACCCATTTTCTTACAGCCCTTCCAGCATCTGTCATTTTTCTTTTTTGTCAAGTTAGCCAATCTGATGTGTGAGATAATACCTCAGAGTTAGCCAATCTGGTGTGAGATGTTACCTCACATTGTTTTAATTTGAATTTCTCTAATTATTAATGATTTAGAACATTTTTTCATCTGGCTACTAGATAGCTTGGATTTTTTCCTCTGAAAACAGCCTATTCATATCCTTTGATGTTTGATAATTAATAATTGGAAAATAACTCTTATTCTTATAAATTTTGTGTCTGTCTACACACACACACACACACACACACACAGCCCTATATTTCTATAAATGCAGCCTAAGACTTCAATTGGTTTTTTCGGCAGCTGCATCACACTGTGGTGACTCACAATGAGCTTTAAGGTCCACTAAAATCCCTGTATTTCCTTCATAGTAACTGGGGTTAAGCCCAGTTTCCCCCAAGTCTTAAGAATTGGCTCTTGTAAATTTCATTTCATTCATTCCAGCCTACATAGATAATTCTGAAACTGATTCTTTCATCTACTGTATTGGCTATCAAATATCACTTTCCATATTTTCATCCAAGTCAATGATTAAAATGTGAAACAGAAAATAGTCATAGACAAGACCCTAAAGAATATTTCTAGAAAGCACTCTCTAGTTTGAAATATTAACATCTTTAAGTAAGGGTGTTAAACCAAACTGTACTATCAGCAGCAGGGCATGGTGAACAGGAAACTAGATTTGGAAAAAGAATGACCTGGGTTCGAATGCCACTTCAAACACTGGCTATGTCACCCTGGACAAGATGACTTAACCACTCTGTGCCTCAGTTTCCTCATTCTTAAAATGAGGAGCTTGGACTCAAAGGCCTCGCAGATCTGTTTCAGCTCTCTAATCTATAATTCAATGAATTTTCACCACCTTGTTTGCCAAAGTATCATGAAAGATATCTGATACTTGGTTGAAATTATGATACAATATCTATAGCATTATCATTAATTCTATTTTAGTAAATTTCTCAAAAACACAGTTGAAAAAATTTGTTTTACATAACTTGTTCCTAGTGAACTCTTGTCAATTCCCAGTAATCTCTTTCTTTTTCTAAGTGCTCACAAGACATCTGCTTAATAAACTATTCTAGAATTTTTTTCAGGGAACAAAGTTAAGCATACTGGGCTATAGTTTCTAGACTTCCTATATGAAAATCATAATACCTACATCTCTTCCATTTTCTAGCACCTCTCCCATTTAATATTCTATAATGTACCTCTATTTACTTATCTAAAATATGGCAATATCCAATTGCTAATTGAATCAACTAACAATAAGCTATAGAAGCCAGCAATTTTGGCTACCAAAAACACCCAATTCCTGCTCATAGGTATGGCTCTGAATACCCATTCACAATTCTATCCTCTCTGGGTTTAAGTTAACTTATTTATAAAATTCAGAGGTTGGGTTAATAATGACCACTACAAACCCTTCCAATTTTAAAATTCTAAGATTCTTCCAAATACTGTTAACTTGCTTCAACATAAAACCATCCTTCAGGGTATTAACAAAATATTTACACAGGCTAGACCTAAACAATGACAGAAAGAAAACTAAAGCAAAGCAAATGGACATTGAGATCACAGAAAAGGTACTATGTGTGTAGTTCTCTACAGTTCCAAGCAAACATAAGATTTCTAAGGATAATGAAGAAAACATAACAGTATTGGGGGTATAACAAGTAAGCCTTTTTAAGAATCATTTGCACTGGTAAATTTCACAATCACTTTTCTTAAGTGTTAATTGCTTTTTCTACTAGCAAACTACATTTATACAATTTAGGAAGAGTTCACAATTTCTTTTGGGTCCAGATCTGCACTTTATTGGTGTGGGGAATTCTCAGTAAGCAACTTCCTTCTATCAAGGCAGATCAGCAACTATTCTGCAACTATAATTTTAGAGATGATTTGGGCACTGAGAACTATGTGTCCTGACCCAGGTAGATTAAAACGTAGGTCTTGTCTTCCTTAGGTTAGCCCTCTATCCGCTGTCTCAGGCTGCCTCTTTTACACTATATTTCTGGGCCTAAAGATGTTTATTCTCTTGTCTGTTTCTGAATTTCTCATTATCCACAATTAAGGCAGCAAATCGCATCAGCGATCTTGTCACAACGGCCATTTATTTAGCACCCACTAAGCGCAAGATGAGAACTCAAACCAATTAAAAATTCCTAACTTAGTGCTAACTTGCAAAAATCAAACCAATCAACGAAACATTTATCAAATACTGTGCATTATTATTCAGTATGCAAATCTTAACCCCATACAGAAATCTTTCAAAGTTTAGTTCCAACAAAGTTATATATTCCTTAAATAAATGATAAAAAATGTCCAAGTCTTTATTCGGTGATTCAAAATCTTAAAGTAAATAAAGTAAGGACCTCTAAATGCATTTTTTTTAATAAGCCTTTAAACTCACGATTCCAACCTCCAAAGAATAAAAACCATCCAATAAAGTCGACAATAAAACGCCGGCAATACTACTTTCAAAGCAAGCACTGAACTTAAGAAAATAAAAACCTTTTCCCAGACTACATAATAGTTAATACAGCTATCAAAAACAATTTCCAAAAATCCAAGTCTCCACAAAAAGGGACTGGGGGTGGGGAACGCTAAACAAGAATAAGCGGATTTTTCTGGGGAATCTCAAGAACAAGGAGGGAGGAAGGGGGGTTGGCTATCCAATACCCTTTATAATTATTTCAAAGAAAACTTTCAAATCAGAGCCTGCCACTTCTGGGACGCACAGACAAGTTAGGCAGCGAGGGTCTGGGCTCCTCCTGCAACTTCTGCCATTTATTTGAGGCAAAAAGTGGGGGGTGGATGGGGGTGAGGGAGCCTCTCTAGTTTGAGTAGTAGCATAAAAACAGTTCAGATACGGTCACCCCCCCCCCCAAAAAAAAAAAAATGAGGGAGTTGGAAGGAGGACACAGGGATGGGTGAAAAGGAAGCTGCTGACGGAACAATACTCTAAGGCGAGATGGTGGGTGGGGAGAGAGGAGAGTAGGAGGAGGAAGGACAGAGTCGAAAAAACTGAAGGCCTGCAACAGCTACCGAGGCCTGCGAACAACTGAGACAAAAGTAGGGCCAGCACCGAGGCCGAGTCTCTGGCGGAGGGGCCCCGGCGGTGGCGACCCGGCCAGTGCGGTATCATTCCGCACCCTCCCAGCTTCCCTCCCTCCCTCCCTCCGCCGCAGTCGGCAGCGACGGCGGCGGCAGCGGCAGGAGCAGCCAGCGAAGCGGTCGCCACGGAGGCAGCTGCCGCCTCCCTCGCACAATGGAGACGAGTTCGGCTGCGGCCGCCACCGCGCCTCAGTGTTGGCCCCGTCCACATCCGGGGACTATATGCGCGGCGGAAAAGCACGTTTCTCCTGCAGACCCCAGCCCCACCGAGCCCCTTGGCCAGGCCAGACCGCTTTGGGGGTCGCCGAGGGATTTATTGGGCTCCTCCCCGGCCACCTTACCGGTCTCGCCGCTCGTTTTGGTCTCCTTCGGTTTCGGAGGACGGCCCCGCGGCATAGTTCCCCGGCGGTGGTTTGATGGGGTAAGGAGGCTTGGGTGCAGCTAGAAAGGGGGCCGGACCAACCCCTTCACACAGTGTGTATACACATACATACACACACACATACACACACACACACACGCACGCACGCATACATACACACACATACATACAGACATACAGGGAGAAGGAGGTGAAGGCGCGCACGCGCGTGGAACACGCCGCGTGAACGCGGCGCGCGCCGACGAGATGGAGCGAGCCGTAGGGGGCGGGGGCAGGGGCGGGGAAGAAGTAGCGGACGTTAGCAGTCGCGGCCTCTCAGGTTGCCCCCTCCCCTTGGCCCAGACTTATCATCCGGGTATTCTGAAGAGCGCCGGGAGTTAGAGGCTCCAAGCGCAGAACTGAGCGGTGGGGGCGATGCTGACCTCTGCGAATTCCTAGCCCGACTGGCAGCCTGCGGGTCGTTGGGAGCAGCGAGAGCCGCTTTTCTGTGGGGAGGGAGACGGGCAGGTAGGGGCTACGGGGACTTTGTGCGCCTGCCTCGGAAGGCTAGTTGGCTTGGACAGAGGAAAGTAGGGGAAGACTTAGCGACAGTTGGTCCCTTGTCAAAATGCGGGGCCCGCCGGAGTAGCATGGGGCATGTGGGCGGAGCGCACACCCCCAGTACCCCCGACCGTAGCTCAGCCGAGCCATTGATTCTGCCCCAAGCTGCCCTGGGCTTGAACTAGTGGGGTCTTGGAGGCCACATTCTTCTGTTCTCCCCGGAAGTTTGTTTAGGCATTATTGCCTGACTAGGGATATAATTCGTCCCATCACCCATGAAATGGACTAAAATACATACTCAGACATAAAATGGCTATTGAAAAAATGTCACAATTGACAAGGGTGATTTTTGCATTTTATTCCATCATTGCATCCAAGGCCCTGTGTAATCTCATTCCCCCCTACCATCCACTAGCCAACTGCATGCAATCCCGTTCCAATTAAACGACACCTAGATACTCAGTGACACACACTTGTGTGCTTTTCTCTATGAGGTGCATTTCCTTCTCCCACTTTTCCTGCTCAATTCCTCCTTATCCTTAGTTCTAGTGCCTTCCCTCTGTTATTCTAAATTTATAGTGTGTTTGTACATAATTATTTGCACGCTGTCTCCCCCATGTGATTGTGAGCTCCTCGTGTCCCTGGTGCTTTGCACGGTGCCTGGCATGTCGTGGGTTCTCAATAATTGTTTATGACTGACCAACCTTAAAACCCAATTCAAATTATTCCATACTCGACTGTAAACTTCCTAAGAATAAGGACTTTCTTAGCTATACTTTTTATCCTTGCCCTACCCTAAGTACTCTGCAGGGTGTTCCCAACTCAAAAATATACATCCTTCATTCAACAAGTGTTTTGTTAGTAGCCTATTATAGCGCCATGCTAAGTCCTGGTGACACAAACAAAAATGAAATAGGGCCCCAGGGCCCTTCCGTCCCAAGAAGGAGCAGAGTAATATGTACACAGATAATTAAATACAAAACATATACAAAATAAATTAAAACATTATACAGAGGGCACTAGTAACTGAGAAAATCAAAATAGCACTTGTATAGGAGGTGGAACTTGAAAGGATATTTTGTTATTTCTTTTGATACCTATCACCATTCACATAGCAAGCACCCGAAAATTGTTCATGGATTTAATTTATCAACTGTCTACCAAATGTCTGGCACAAAATGTAACAGGAGAAAGGGAATACAAATGTTGAGTGCCTTGGTGCAAGAAGAAAGGCCATTTTGTCAGGAAGGGAATGATGATTTGCACAATAAGGGGAAGTCATTGAAGATGTATTTTACATCTGGAAGGAACTTAGAGCGTATAAAGTATAAATGTCACTTTACAGATGAGAAATTGACATCCAAAGTCATAGAAGTATAAAGAGATTGGATTAAGGACTAGACACTTGATCTTTTGACTCCCAATACAGTGTTCCTTCTACCACAATAATACATTCTCTCTTTGGTAGAGGAAGAGGCAATCACAAAGTAAATCATTCTTAAATCCCAAGTGAAACCCTCTACTATCCTTCCCACTATGTGAAACTATTATATGCACAAATGAGGATACCCTTATAACAGTGACTAGATTTTCAAAACTGGACTATATGAATGTAATTGTAAAGCCAGAACAATTTGCATATGTAAATATAGTTGCTTTCCCTTTTAACTATATGACAAAAATAAAGCAGTAATGTTGTGTCTGGTATTTGAGTACAAGATAAAACTTCTCAGCTTTACCTCTAGTTCACTGAACCGTGACTTTCTAATTTTAATAGATTTACTGAAGAAATTAATAAAAGGTGAAATATTTCATGCATTTGTGTCCTTTTTCTTAGGTTTTTTTATACAAATATCAGTTTTCATTCTGTGATTAAATGAGAGAGGTGGTTTTTTTTAAATGTAGGTAAGTTAAATTACTGTTTTGTACTGGTACCTAGCAATAGTTTATTTCAAATAATAACTGAAAAACTTACAAGTAATTTATTTGCTGCCAAGATTTCTCAGTTTTTCTGAAAATAATGCCTGGAGGTGGGGGATAGAAAATGGCAGGGGAAGGGGGCAGTAGAACAGTTCAAATTCAAAAATCATAAGGTTATGCAAAAAAGTTATTTCTATTGCATTAAAAGTAGTGATCCTACATGATTAGTAAAAATACATTGTACGTACATAATATTTTCTAGATTATTGAAAGTGAAAATTCAATTCATCAAGTGATTATTCCATGCTAGGACCTGGGGATATAAGGATAAGGATTTTTTTTAAGTCCCTGCCTTCAAGGAGCTTCCATGGAGGGGAACAATGGACCTGTGCGGTAAATGCAACATTTACAGAGATCAGAAGATCATAGATTTTGAGCTGGAAGGGATTTCAAGAGTCTAATACAAAGCTTTTCATTCTAAAGATGGGAACTCCTAGGCCCAGAATAGTTAAGTGACTTACCCAAGGTTATACAGCTGGTGAGGCAGCTAGGTGGCTCAGTGGATAGAGCACCAGCCCTGGATTCAGGAGGACCTGAGTTCAAATTTTACCTCAGACACTTGACACTTAACTAGCTGTGTGACCCTGGGCAAGTGACTTAACCCTCATTGCCCTGCAAAAACAAACAAACAAACAAAAAAAAACAAAAAAAACCAAGGTTATACAGCTAGTAAGTGGAGGAGTACAGATTTTGAAACTAGGTCTACTAACTCTAAATCCAGTGCTCTTTACATTGGAACATAACAAGTAAATGCAATATAATTTTAGGAGGGAATGAGTGCTTCCATAGGTTTAATACAAAGTTCCTATAGTCAAGCAGTTTGCATTCTGGCTGGAAAACCAAGATTTCACCATAAGAAAAAAAAAATGTATTCTGAATTGTGAAAACAGATTGTAAATGTTCTAAAAGCCCAAAGATAGGAGAAAACACTGTGGACAAGAGCTAATAAAGGTTGAGGGGGAAGGATCTTAGAGTGGATGAGATTTGAGTTGGGCTTTAAAAAAATGAAGAGGATTTGGGGGGGCGGCTAAGTGGCGCAGTGGATAAAGCACCGGCCCTGGATTCAGGAGTTCCTGAGTTCAAATCCGGCCTCAGACACTTGACACTTACTGGCTGTGTGACCCTGGGCAAGTCACTTAACCCCCATTGCCCCGCCAAAAAAAAAAAAAAAAGAAGAAGAGGATTTGGCTAGACAAGGAATAGGAAGTATAATCAAAAACGGGAAATGAAGGAAGGAAATTGTCATCAATAAAGATTGACATGCCAATAAGCATACAAGAAAACTGTGTATAGACAGGGAAGAACCAGAGTATGAAATGTCAGGCAAAGAAATGTGAATATAGAGTCATTACAAGTTCTTGAAAGATAAATGGACAGACATATGGATAGAAAGATGTAGTATATGAGTATATATGTAGCATGTCATATATATGTCATGCTCCTATGAAAAGAGTACTGGAAATATATATGTAAAAGATATGCATGTGTGTCTATAATATATGTATATATATACACATGTGTATGTGTATAACTATAATATGTATATGTTATAATAATAATAAATAATAGCTTAAATTTATATAGCACTATGCTAAGTACTGCATGATTATTATCTCACTTGAACCTCACAACAACCCCAGGGAGATTGGTAAAATTATCCCCATGGTACAGATGAGGAAACAGAAGCAAATAGATTAAGTGACTTGCCCAGGGTCATGTGGTAAAAAAATATGAAAGTTTTTTTAACAGTCAGTTAGGATAACTGAAAGACACCAGTTTTTGAAGGACCACCCTTTTGGGGAGGAGACCAATGGCATGAGCTACGCACGCCTGCTGCGCACGTCAGACTGCCTGCTACGCACTCGACTTCCGGGGTGCGAGCTTAAAAGGCAAGGAGAGAACGGAAGTGGGGCTTTTTTCCTGCTCTGCTGGTCTCCTGACTGAGCTGCACAGGCTGATGCTGATGAGAGTTTCGGCTGGGCCCGGCTTGTGGTTAGCAGCAGCACAAGGTCTTTCTCTCCCCAAAGGTGGCCTTCGGTTTTGGTGAGTTTTATACAGAATATAGACTAAGCTTAGACTTAAGACAATTTGCATTGTATTTCTACTTTCCTATCCTTCTAATCAACATCACCTTGTGACTACCACACAATAAAAGCTCTATCTAGAAAACCAGAAGCTTCTTCCATTTACTAGTCTGGGAGATAAATTAAGGGAAAGGTTAAAGAGGGGAGATTTATGATCTAATATCCAATTTTAAATCTCACAGTCACATAGCTAGTAAGTATCTAAGGTTGGATTTTAACTCATCTTCCTGACTCTAGTCACAGCTCTCTATCCAATGTTCCACCTATTTAAGTATGTATGTGTATACACACACACACACACACACACACACACACACACTCATAAACATATACATGACAGGCAGAATGATGTAGTATATAGATAGCTTACCTCAAAGTTAAGAAGACCTGGTTTCAAGTACCACCTCTAAAACATACTGCTTGTATGACCTTGGACAATTCATTGAACCTCTTAATGTCCCCTGACAACTCTCAAATACAAGAGATTGCAGAGAAGGTGTCTTCATCAAGACCTTCCCATACCAATGAAATCATTGGTCTGGTCAGTATCTACATTTATTTTGTCCCATATTGGCTACTGAAATGCCAAAGATAGATAGATAGATAGATAGATAGATAGATAGATAGATAGATAGATAGATAGATAGATAGATAGATAGATAGATAGATAGATGATAGATGGATGGATGGATGGATGGATGGATGGATGGATGGATGGATGGATGGATGGATGGATGGATGGATGGGTGGATGGAGATACACAAAGAACAAAGACAGTCTCTGCCCTCAAGGAGATTACAATATCATGGGAAAAGACAACATACAAATGGAAGCTGAAAAGTTTAGGGGGCTGAGGGTGAATACATGATGGAGAATTCCAAAGAAGTCCAAAAGCAGTGTAGCTAGTGTGAAATGGAAAGAACAATTCTGCTGAGCTTCTTCTTTAAATGGAGACGCTGGGACCAAAGTCCCTGACCTCCAGTCAAGGTGTCCAATCAGAGGAGCAGAGGGTACTGAAGAGATGTGAGTATAAGGCAGATTCAAACATGTAGGAAAGAATTTTTCATGAGAGGGAAAGCATAATGGAAACTTCCAAAGAAGTTTCAAAGCAGTTAGTTTGGTAGGAAATGGTGAGCTAGATTGAATTAATCAATCAATAATCCAATTATCAAAAGTATAAACCAGGTGAGAGTCCTTAATCAATTTGGAGTGTTTTAATCTTTGAATAAAGACAGATAGAAATGTCTTGTGTGTAGCTAAAAGAATCTAGCTCTGGCAATGTGTGCATCAACCTCATTATGTGTACATTCGTGGAAAGTATGCTGCCAAGCTAAGTGAATTTATCCACAGCATTCAAAATCTTTCAGTATTGATGAACTTCTCCAGACAACCAAATTCTACCATCATCCTCCACATGCCCTCCCAATGATTGTATCAAAGGCCTTGGTCAGATTAATGAATGTTGTATACAGACCTCTGTTCTGCTCCTGGCATTTCTCAGAATTGACAGGCAACAAACACCATATCAAACATTCCTTGTCCCTTTCTGAAGGCATACTGCTCTCATAACCATCTTCCAGGTGAATGATCAGCCTGTTAAGGAGAATTCTGGCAGTCACGAGACTGCCTATTACCTTTTCCTTTATAGAGATGGACAGTGGAGGTATCCTTGAACTCCTGGGGTTCCTCTTACCATATAACTTGGAAATATACTTTAATAAATGCTTAATTCCCACAAACTGGTAGAGTAGCCTCTAATTTCTAAGAAACAAATATATTATAAATCCCAGCTAAATTCCCTAACACTTGGGACAATTATAGGGCAACCCCATGCATTTTTATTCACCACAGAGGGATGGACTTGGACCTGAGGTAAGCAGTCAATGGCTTCAGCATTGGTTGATGAGTGTATTGAGAACACTATGAAAGCATTCAGCCTATCTCTCCAAGATCATGTCCTTATCACTAATCAGTGTGGCTCCTTCAGCACTGAGAAATTGAAATGCATCATAGGTCTTTGCCCATAAATAGTCTTCAGGACTTCATATAAACACTTTGGATTTTGCTATTAGCTTAAAATTGAATTCCATTTGCCTTTTTACTGACATATAAGTTTCACTTGGACTTTACTTTTTCGTTGTTTTTTTTTTTTTGGTGAGGCAATTGGGGTTAAGTGACTTGCCCAGGGTCACACAGCTAGTAAGTGTTAAGTGTCTGTGGCCGGATTTGAACTCAGGTCCTCCTGAATCCAGGGTCGGTGCTCTATCCACTGCGCCACCTAGCTGCCCCTGGACTTTACTTTTGATGGAGTTAAATGCTGCCTTCTTAGAGATGGATACTGCTGGTAAATCCTGTGGAGTTCTTGTTTTTCATTGAGCAAATTCTGAATTTCCCCATCATCTTTGTCCAATCAATCTTGATGTTTGTGAGTGTTCTGGCCCAGATCAGTAAATACAGTGCTATATACCAAATCTCTGAAAGCTGCCCACTACTTTCTTGCTATAGATTATTTACATAGATATACATATATCCTCTGCATTGCAATTGTCAATATAGGATAGCACCTCAAGCTGCCACAAGAAGTATAATTAGTGGGTCTAATAAGATTATTTTATTAAATTCATCATGAATTTATTAAGCGTATAATAGTTGCAAAGCCCAGAGCTAGTTACCTGGGATACAATCACAAAAATGAAACTCCATGCCCTTATAGGGCTTACAATATGTTATAAGGATACAACATATATAGAGATAAATTATATCAGGTACTTTGAGGAGGGAAAGAGCAATAACAATGGGGACAGAACAGGGTATCAAGGAAGGTTTCAAGTAGGAATTAATTGAGCTAATCTTTGAAAAAAGAACAATCCTGAGAGGGAAAAATGGGTGAGAGGAGTGTGTGGTTAATTCAAGTATGGCCAGATGGCTTGTGCAAATAAAGGCAGGTAGACAGAAGACAGAATATCAAGGTCATTAGTCGCATGTTTTTTCTGGGACAGGGAGTAAATGATGACAGCAATATGAAATGATTAGCATAATGGAGTTCTAGCACAAGTGCAGACCCCATGAGCATGCTTAGCTAACCACAGGTGGCTAAACATAAGATTGAGAGGAGCCTTTTCAATTGGACCCATAGCTGGAACTGTCAGTGTCTTCAAAAAAGACTAAAGCAGCAGCCACTGCCTCTTTGCTTCATTCATACCATGGGGAACTCGGTGGTTTTTACTCATATTGTCTCATAAGAGATCATATGTTAAGGAACTTTAGGGCCTTCTCTGCTGTGAAATCCTATGGTCAAGAAATAGGTACTGGTCCTTGACCTTTTCATTTGTTCTGTTTTAGATGAAGGGTTTAGAGTCTCAAACCTTGGGAGTTCCAAAAGTTAGGAGAACATGATAGGAAACCAGAAGTGGGAGAAAATAATTATTAATAATTAGTTTTTTGGGGGCAGCTAGGTGGTGCAGTGGATAGAGCACCAGCCCTGGATTCAGGAGTACCTGAGTTCAAATCCGGCCACAGACACTTAACACTTACTAGCTGTGTGACCCTGGGCAAGTCACTTAACCCCAATTGCCTCACTTTAAAAAAAAAAAAAAACCAATCATTAGTTTTTTGGAGGGACCCAGTTTCAATCCTTTCTCTCCTCCCCAACCCGCTCCAATTCTTGAGGAATTTTAGCAAATCTTGTTTGGGACCCCCCCAGCCTGGGAGAAGCCCAGGTGAACAAAAGGAATGGAGATTGATTGTTTTGTCTAGCTCTTTGAAGGATGGACGGGATTAAACCACACCTAGGTAATGGACTTTGCCTTGAGCAACTGGGAGGGTGGGGTGGGGGAAGAATCTTTTGCACACTTCCCCCTTATGTCACCCAATAGAGTTCTTTTTAATTTGGACCACCCTCAGGTCATGTCAACCAGTGGAATTGAATAATGCTAACCAATTAGCTTCAATCAATGTGTAATGACCACCTTCTGTCAAAAGAGGATAAAAAGCTTTGGGCCAGCTAGGTGGCACAGTGGAACACCGGCCCTGGAGTCACGAGGACCTGAGTTCAAATGTGGACTCAGACACTTAACACTTACTAGCTGTGTGACCCTGGGCAAGTCACTTAACCCCAACTGCCTCACAAAAAAAAAAAAAAGCTTTGACTATGCGAAGGCCACCATCTTGGTTTCTTAGACCCACTCCCTTGGCTCTGAATGCTGTCTCTTGATGCACACTCTCCTCTTAGGTCAGTGTAGGTATGTTAGGGCTTCTGAACTCTTCTTGAGAGAGCACACGTGGCTCTAAAAGATAGGAAAGCCTAGCTAGGAAATAGAAGAGAGAGAAAACTGGGCCACCTGGCTCGTCTTCCACATTACCAGGCCAAGAGAGAGATCAGCGAGCATAAGCTCTCTGAGGGAAGCAAGAGAGGTGGCCTTTACATACTGCTTAAAGCTAATTGGCTAGCATCATTTAAATCTATTGATTTACTGGGGCAGCTAGGTGGCGCAGTGGATAGAGAACCGGCCCTGGAGTCAGGAGTACCTGAGTTCAAATCCGGCCTCAGACACTTAATACTTACTAGCTGTGTGACCCTGGGCAAGTCACTTAACCTCAATTGCCTCACTTAAAAACACACACACACACACACACACACACACACACACACAAAAAAAAATCTATTGATTTACTGAATTTGAGCAGAATGTGCTGAGGCCAGAGTTCAGAGAATACACCCTCTGGTGAGAACAAGGCTTTCCTGCGGGTGTGGTTTTGAGTGAGGTAACTTCCTGACTCTGGGCTGGCCTTAAGAAAGGTCAGGCCAGGCTCTCTCATGGGGCCTCTGGGAGTTCCAAAACCCCTATTATTTTCTCACAATGTAAAAAACACAGGAGTCAGAATGTAGGCTGGGTTTTTTAGCTAACACAGCATCAATTCCCTTTCTACTTTGCCCTCTGAATCTAATAAATCTGGAATGTTTTCTTTATGATTTCTTTAAATATAGTTACCAGGTTTTTTGTATGGTTATGTTTTTTTAAGGAGTCCTTTGATTCTTTTTTTAAAATTTTGTTTGAATTTTGAGTTGTCTCTCTTCCGCCTTCCCAACCCCACATTAGAGTTGTTAAAGGGTAAAATTCTAGCTAGTCTGTCTAAAATATCTCATGAGTGGTCACCAATAAATTATAAGCTTTAGCAAGAGTTAGACTTTTAAGTATTTATTAAGGAGAATTAGAATTTGGTAAAGAGAGAGAGAAAGGCCTACATTCATCTATCTATTAAAGGGAGAGCGCATTTCTAGCTCCCCTCTCCACCAGAGTCCACAGGGAAGAGCCCCAGTCAGAGTGCCAGGCTCTCCCTTCTTCCTCCCACAAGCAAACGTCACTTCCTGACACCAAAGAAAAGACACATGATCTTGCCCTCAAAGACCTTCACTTCATGGCGGAGCTCTTCTACAGTAAATCTCCAGCAGGTGGCGTCATTCCAATCATTACAGAGACCAACACTGTGTCTGTATGTGTGTATAACCATACAATACATACTTCCATATATCAGTTTTTTCTCTGGAGGTGGATAGCATTTTCCTTCACAACTATTTTGTAGTTGATTTGAACGATCATATTACTTAAAATAACTTAGTCATTCACATTTACTCTTCAAACAACATTACTATAACTGTGTGAGAATCAAAGCACCACCGCCCTGCTGAGAAAGACATTGTGAGAACCAGGGCAGCTCCACCCTGAGGAGAAAGCATGAGGTGACCTTTCTGGGGTTTCGAAGGTCAGATTGGTGTCTGGAAGTTATGTCTACCGCCTGTGGGTTGTGTCAATCAATGGACCAGCCAATTAGCTTGGAGCTGTGTGTGTGTACTGCCCTCTTCTGTTTTGACAGAGGGGTTCTGGTGGAACTGAAGGGATTTTCTCTCTTGGTTAGCTAGGTAAAGGCAGCTTTTCTACTCTCTCTTGGCTAACTCCTAATATACTTTGATAAATGCTTAATGCCCAAAGACTGGTGCTAAAGCTTCTAATTTAAGGTGACCACACATTAGATTTTTAGACATCACAGTTAGAATTTTAGGCTTTACAACTGTATAAAATGTTTTCTTGCTTCTGCTTATTTCATTTGGCATTATGTCTTGCAAATATTTCCATGTTTTTCTAAAGTCAACCTGCTTATCATTTCTTACATCAAAGTAGTATTCCATCACAATCATATACCATAACCTACTCAGCCATTCCCCAATTGTTGGGCATCCCCTTACTTTCCAGTTCTTCACCACCACAAAGAGAGCTGCTGTAAATATTTTAGAAGATATAGATTTTTTTTTCTATAATCACCTTTGGAAACACACTTAATAGTGGTATTGCTGGGTCAAAGGGTATACACAGTTCTACAACTCTTTGGCCACAATTCCAAATTGCTCTCCAAAATGATTGGATTATAATTCCACCAACACTATATTAGCATCGCAATTTTTCCACATACCTTCCAATATTTGTCATTTCCCCCTTCTATCATGTTAGCCAATCTGAGAGGTGTGAGATGGAACTTCAGGGTTGTTTTAATTTTCATTTCTCTAATCAATAATGATTTACAGCATTTTTATATAACTATATATAGCTTTGAATTCTTTTTCCAAAAACTGACTTTTCATATACTTTGACCATTTATCAATTGGGGAATAACTCATATTCTTATAAATTTGACAAAGTTCTCTCTATATATAGGATATGAGACCTTTATCCAAGAAATTGACTATAAATCCCCCCCCCCCACCACCACCATTTTCTGTTTTCCTGAAAATCTTGGCTACACTGATTTTATTTGTGTAAAATCTTTATAATTTCAAAATTATGCATTGTACATCCCACAAAGTTTTCTGTTTCTTGTTTATTCATAAATTCTTTTCATCAATAAATCTGATAGGTAATATATTCCATGCTCTTCTAATTACTTATGCTCTCCTTTTATGTCTAGGTCATATACCATTTTAACCTTATCTTGGTTAACAATGTAAGATATTTGTCTATACGTAGTTTCTACCAGACTGTTTTCCAGTTTCACCTAGCAATTTTTACTAAAAAGTGAGTTCTTATCCCCAAAACTAAGATATTTGTGTTTATCAAACATGGTTACTGTAATCATTTACTATTATGTATTGTAAGAAAATAATGGGATTTGGCAGAACCCACAGACCCCACCTGAAGATTGATTTGGAATTGATTGAATTAGGTGAAACTGACTGAGAGACTGATTGAAAACCTACTTAAGGCTGATTAAATCGAGACCACAGAGGCTGTAAACTACGACATCAACAAGAGACCACCCTCAACCAATCAGCTTGAAGGACAGCCTCTTCTGGGGAGGGAGATAGGAAGTAGGAAGGGAGGCTGGCTCCCTAGATCTGGCCCTTTTTTTTAAATTTTGTTTTTAGTGAGGCAATTGGGGTTAAGTGACTTGCCCAGGGTCACACAGCTAGTAAGTGTTAAGTGTCTGAGGCCGGATTTGAACTCAGGTACTCCTGACTCCAGGGCCGGTGCTCTATCCACTGCGCCACCTAGCTGCCCCTGGCCCTTTTTTTTTTGTTCCAGAACTTCGGGTTGGTGATTGAAGAGAAGGAGTCCAGTCTGAACACTAAGGAAGATAGGCTTCTTTTTCTGAACTCCACATGTTCTATCTTTACTAACCTATTGTGAGATTTAAAATTGGATATTAGATCATAAATCTCCCCTACTTAACCTTTCCCTTAATTTATCTCCCAGACTAGTAAATCGAAGAAGCTTTTGGTTTTCTAGATAGACCTTTTATTGTTATGGTAGTCACAAGGTGATGTTGATTAGAAGGATAGGAAAGTAGAAACACAATACAAATCGTCATAAGTCTAAGCTTAGTCTATATTCTGTATAAAACTCACCAAAACCGAAGGCCACCTTTGGAGAGAGAGAGACCGTCTGTGCAGCGCAGTCAGGAGACCAGCAGAGCAGGAAAAAGCTCCACTTCTGTTCTCTCCTTGTCTTTTAAGCTCGCACTCAGGAAGTCGAGTGCGTAGCAGGCAGTCTGACATGTGCGGCAGGTGGACTGGCGTGCGTAGCTCATGCCGTTGGTCTCCTCCCCAAAAGGGTGGTCCTTAAGAAAAACTGGCATCTTTCAGTTATCCTAACTGACTGTTAAAAAACTTTCATATTTTTTTTTACCACACTATAATATATTTTAATAAATGCTTAATACCAAAAACTGGTGCTGACATTTCTAGCTTATAAGTAAACCTTGGCTACTTCTACCCCTATGGGGGTAGAAACAAGGCGACCCCACATTAGACTCTAAACATCACAGTATTCAATGTCTACTCTGTTCTACGGATCTGCCTTTCTTTAATTTCTTAGCCAGTACCTAGATAATTTTGATAATTACTATCTTATAGTAAAGTTTAAGATCTAGTATTGCTAAACCATCTTTCATTATATTTTTTTCACTAATTCCTTTAATATTCTTGACCTTTTGTTCTTCCAAATGAATTGTGTTACTATTTTTTCTAGCTCAAAAAAATAATTTTTTGGTAGTTTAATTATGATGGTACTGAATAAGTAGATTAGTTTAGGCAGAATTGTCATTTTTATTATATTGGTTCAGCCCATCCATGAACAATTAATATTTCTCCAATCATTTAATCTGACTTAATTTGTATAGAAAATGTTTTATATTGTGTTCATATAATTCCTGGGTTTGTGTGGACAGGTATACTCCCAGTTATTTTGTATCATCTGCAATTATTTCAAAGGAAATATACTTTACTGCCTCTTCTTGTAGGACTTTGTTCGTGATTTATAGAAATGTTGATGATCTATGTGTGCTTATTTTATATTCTGCTACTTTGCTAAAATTATTGTTTCAACTAACTTTTTAGTTCAGTCTCTAGGATTTCCAAGTATACCATCATCTTATGTGCAAAAATCGCTTTATTTCCTCAATGCCCATTCTGATTCCTTCAATTTCCTTTTCTTCTCTTATTCCTATTGCTAAGACTTGTAGTACAAAATTGAATAATATTGGTGACAATGGGCATCCTTGTTTCACTCCTGATTTTATTGGGAAGGCTTCTACCTTATCCCTGTTACAGATTATGTTTGCTGATGGTTTTAGATAGATGCTGTTAAGGGCTAAAATTCTAGCTAAACTGTCTAAAATATCTAATGAGTGGTCGCCAATAAATTATAAGCTTTAGAAAGAGTTAGACTTTTAAGCATTTATTAAGGAGAATAAGAATTTGGTAAAGAGAGAGAAAGGCCTAGATTCCTATCTATTAAAGGGAGAGCACATTTCTAGCTCCGCTCTCCACCAGAGTCCAAAGGAAAGAGAGTGAGACTGAGCGCCAGTCTCTTCCTTCCTCCTCCCACTAGCCCGTGTCACTTCCTGACACCAAAAAAAAGACTCCTGGTCTTGCCCTCAAAGACCTTCGCTTCATGGGCAGAACTCTTCTACAGTAAGTCTCCAGCAGGTGGCGTCATTCCAATCATTACAATGCTTCTTAATATTTTAAGAAAAAATCCATTTATATATATATATATATATATCAAGTGTTTTAATATATATTTATATCAAATGTTTTAATAGGAATGAGTATTATATTTTGTTAAAAATTTTTCTGCATCTATTGATATCATCATATATAATCAATTATGTTAATAGTTTTCCTTGTGTTGAACAATCCCTGAATTCCAGGTATAAATCCCCCTTGGACACAATTTATATCTTTGTGATATATTGCTTTGGTCTCCTAGCTATTATTATATTTAGGCTTTTTGCATCAATAATCATTAGTGAATTTGGTCTATAATTTTCTTTTTCTGTTTTGCTTTTTCTGGTTTAGATGTCAGCACTATTTTTGTCTCATAAAAGGAGTTTGGCAGAACTCCTTCTTTGCTTATTCCAAATAATTTATTTAATTTTGGAATTAGTTAATCTTTAAATGTTTAATAGAATTCCCTAGTAAATCCATCTGGTCCTGCTGTTTTTTTTTCTTAGAAAACTCATTTGTGGCCTATTCAATTTATTTTTTTAATATAGGTTTATTTAAAACCCACATAAATCATTAGCATTTCTATATATTACCAACAAAGCCCAACAGCAAGAGACAGAAAGAGAAATTCCATTTAAAATAACTGTAGACAATATAGGCATAGACCAACATCTCACACTGTATACCAAGATAAGGACAAAATGGGTACATGATTTAGACATAAAGGGTAATAGTATAAGCAAAGGAGGACAGCAAGGAATAGTTTATCTGTCAAGCCTATGGAGAATGGGAGAATTTATGATCAAACAAGAGATAGAAAACATTATGAAATGCAAAAATCAATCATTTTGATTACATTAAATTTAAAAGGTTTTGCACAAACAAAACCAATGCACCCAAAATTACAAGGAACACAGAAAGCTGGGGAAAAAATTGTTATAGCAAGTGTTTCTGATAAAGGCTTCATTTCTCAAATATATAGAGAACTTAGTCAAATTTGTAAAAAATAGAAGTAATTCCCCAAATAATAAATGGTCAAAGGCTATAAACAGGCAGTTTTCAGATAAAGAAATTAAAACTATCTATATGGAAAAATGCTCTAAATCACTATTAGAGAAATGTAAATTAAAACTTCTGAGGCAGTACCTCATACCCATCAGATTGAATAATATGACAGAAAAGGAAAATGATAAATGTTAAAGAAGATGTAGGAAAATTGGAACACCAATGTATTGTTGGTGGAGTTATGAACTGATCCAACCATTCTGGAGAGCAATTTGGACCCTTGCCCAAAGGGCAATCAAACTATGCATACCTTTGATCTAGCAGTACTACTACTAGGACAGTATCCCAAGGACAAAATAAAAAAGGAAAAACGACCTACATGTACAAAAATATTTAAAGCAGCTCTTTTTGTGGTGGCAAAGAGTTAGAAATTGAGGGAATGTTCATCAATTGGGGAATAGCTGAACAAGTTGTGGTATATGAATGTAATGGACTTCTGTTGTGCTATAAGAAATGATGAGCAGGCAGATGGCAGAAAACCTGGAAAGACTTACATGAACTGATGCTGAATGAGTGAGCAGAATCAGGAGAACACTGTACACAATAAAAGCAACATTGTACAATGATCAACTATGATACACTTAGCTCTTCTCAGCAATACAATGTTTCAAGACAGTTCTAAAAGATTCATGATAGAAAATATTGTCCACATACAGAGAAAGAATTATGAAGGCTAGGGGCAGCTAGGTGGCACAGTAGATAAAGCACTGGCCCTGGATTCAGGAGTACCTGAGTTCAAATCTGACCTCAGACACTTGACACTTACTAGCTGTGTGACCCTGGGCAAGTCACTTAACCCCCATTGTCCCGCAAAAAAAAAAAAAAAGAATTATGAAGGCTGGATGCAAATTGAAGCATACTATTTTCACTTTGTTTTTTGGTTTTGTTATTTGGTTTTTTCTTTTGTTTCCTTCTTTTGTTCTGTTTCTTCTTTCACAACATGACTAATGTGGAAACAAGACATTTTTATATCCAATATTAGAATTTAAGTGCCTTGAGGATGGAGACTATTTTAAAATTTTTATTTTACATTTCATGTCCTTGAGCATAGTGTTTTGCATGTTATATGCTTATTAAATGTCTATTGTTGCTTATAGATGGTCTTTAAAACTGTGATTCTTAGCCTCATCATTACTGCAGGATAAGAAAGTGGATGTATCAGGCTAAAAGTGATTTTATATTTTAAAAGTATGTTTTTGTTGATAATTATTAAGTTTAGAATAAAGAAAAAAGAAAAGAAAAGAAAAACAAGAAGTTTTCTGGCTTTTTGTCAGAATTCTACCAGGACTGAAAGGGCCATGAACTGAAGTGATTGTGAAGGTCAAAGGAATTAAGTGTTACTCAGATATAGTTGACCTTGAGTCCAGATAACCATTATAAAGAACTCATTCTGGGGCAGCTAGGTAGCGCAGTGGATAAAGAACCGGCCCTGGATTCAGGAGTATCTGACTTCAAATCCAGCCTCAGATACTTGACACTTACTAGCTGTGTGACCCTGGGCAAATCACTTTACCCCCATTGCCCCACAAAAAAAAAAACAAAACAAACCTCATTCTGGGGCAGCTGGGTGGTTCAGTGTATAAAGCACCAGCCCTGGATTCAGGAAGACCTGAGTTCAAATCTGACCTCAGACACTTGACACTTACTAGCTGTGTGACCCTGAGCAAGTCACTTAACCCTCATTGCTCGCCAAAAAAAAATAAAAGTCATTCTCTAATCAAAATTTGAAGTAACCCCCCCCCACACACAAGTCACTAATAGGATACTCCCCTGTGGTATAAAATATGGGTATATTTTAGCTTCTTTGTAATTTTCAAAGGGAATGGTAGACATCAGTAAATAAATAAATACTGCAGCATTGATATGCTTAAACACCATAGATGCTTCTGGAGTGTCCAACTTAATCCAAATAAGCATTCCCAAATTCTTCAGGCAAGGAACCAAATATACCTGAATATCTTGATGTTATGTCTCCTGTGCCCAGACTCCCATGGGATGGGAGGAGCACATAAAAGGCTTTTCCAGTTACACACCTCAATGAACCTTCTTCATGTACTGTCTGTCTCATCTGAAACCCAAGAAGTTTGTAGAGTCTATAAAACTAGAAAGACTGGCTGAGTAAGAAACTACAGTGGTTTCTCTCTGTGGGAAGAGCAGGAATGCATTTGAAGCAGCCAGGCAACCTATTCAGTCTCATGATTCTAAACTCTAACCTTGGGTCAGCAGATAAATGTAGTTCATTAATATGGATATTTTTGGTTACATGAAATGGAAAACTTGCAAAAAGAAATCCAATAAAGAAAAAATTAAAAGGAAAACAATTAACTGGGGTGAAATATTCTAGCAAGATTCTATGATAAAGGTCCTATTATCAAAATATATATGGTACCAATTCAAATGTATAAGAATAACAGCCATTCCCCAATTGATAAATGGGTTAAGGATATGAACAAGAAAAATTTAAGGGAACAAACCCAGGCTGTCTGTAGATGTGTCACTTTCTACCTGGCTGTTTACTTGGACTTAATCATGATCTCCAGAAACTCATCTCCCTGCAAAAGGGAATAGACTGAAATTCATACTTCCTCATTACTCTCTTTCCCTGAGGTTTCTCCCTCTCTCTGATTAGAGGGGGTAAAGGGTAGACATCTTAGTGAGCTCCTCCCAGACCTCTATTTAAGGATGAGGCCCAGGACAGAAACCTCATAAACCACCCTCCACCCAAACTGGAAAGCCAAGTGTTCTCCCTCCCCCATTTCTTTTTCATTTTCTCTTTATATGTTGTCTTCCCCCCTTAAACTGTGAGTTACTTGAGGGCAGG